>NC_048234.1:3510217-3632485 GCF_002007445.2 Ailuropoda melanoleuca
TGAGTGGGGGTGGGGGTGGGGTGGGAATAAGAGGGAGGCTGGGGAATGAAAATCAATATCTCCCCCTCCCCTGAATTGAGCTGATTAACCTGTAGAAATGGAGGCCCTGCCAAGCCCAACTTCCTTGTTTCCAGAAACCTTGGCACGGAGGACCCCCGTTTCTGGCAGAGGCCCGTCCTCAACAGGGGAACCAGCAAAGCAGCTGCTGTGATTTTTTTTTTCCCCCTCTCATTTCTGGCAATCCCAAATGGGACTGTTTACTTTTTTCTTCCCCTTTCCTTCCCCACCCTTCTGTAGCAGGGAGTTGGTTCTGGTTAATGTTGAAGATCATAACATGATTACCCCAAAGTCTCATGAAATTAAATCACTTTTCTTCAAAGAGAAGAGGGTGGGGGGACCGTCTGGCTGGTAGGCCAGCGAGGGACGAGCGGATATTGAAAGCAGGCTGGCAGCGTGCTTTTGCCTTGCACGCTTTGCACAGCGGAGGCCTTGCAAGGAGGGGGCAGTGCCCGTGGGGGCCCCGGCTTTGCCAGCCGTGGCTTGGAGGTGGCGGAGGGTCTCCCACCTGGGCCCCAGACACCTGCCTCCTGTGTGCAGGCAGCAGGGCTGGGAGAAGGCGAAGGTGTCCGCGGGCGGGTGGCGGGAGCCTGAAAGTGAATCATTTAGGAAGGACTTGAACTCAAGCAAGTCCCTATGACCCGGAGAGTTCATGAGGTCAGGGCGTGAATTTTGGGGGACAGCTGTGTCCCCTAGCAATAGCCTAGGGTAAACATCTCAGTCTCTGCAGGAAAGGTGCACTGGTGTCCGGGGCAGTCTGGGGGCGTGCGTGCCTACATCTCTCTTTGCATCAGATTTTTATAGACTTGCTGAATTTAAGGGGTTGAGAGGACCGCAGAGATTATGCAGTGTCTGACCCCCGTCCAGCGTTACACTTAACCCCGACAAAGAACACTGATCCTCTGCTCTGTCCGCTCTGGTGGCAGGCGCCCACTCTCTTGCAAAGGCCAGTCCTTGCAGAAGGGTTCTGGAAGTCTCACCTGTTGATCCTGCTTGTGCCTTCCAGGGCTGCAGACGGCAGCGTCCAGCCACGTCGGTGCCTGGCACATAGTAGGTGCTTGGCAAGTGTTTGCCGTGAGCGTGGCTGTGGCCTTATCTTTGATGTGGCTGTGTGTTGGGGTTCCCAGCTCTCCTAGGGGTGGGGGAGTTCAGCACCCCCTCTCTGGGAGTGTCTCTGAGATAGTTCTGTACCATTTTCAGGGGTCTTGCAAGGGGCATGGGAAAGAGGGAAGCCGTTTGGAAACAGAGCCCAAAAGATGCGTGGTTCTTGTTACCCTGAGCTCTCTGGGGACAGTGACCAGCCCAGGAGGCCCGGGGATTGGTGGATACATTGAGTGAGGACCTCAGGGGATCCGTCTGCTTGCATCAAGGGCCAGGGACACCACTCAGGCAATGGGGTGAGGGGCACCCGAGAGAAGTCAGTGGTGCCGGCTGCTCACATCGCGGAAACCCAACCAATGCAGGAAGGAAGCAGGTTGGCGAGGATGGGGGCGTGTAAGTTCAACGATTGCATTTTTCAGAGGGATTAGGGATGGGACTAGGCCAGCTCGCGCTGGTTGGAGCTCGGTGCTGTGACGCATGCTTATCCAGGGTCAACGAGCGTCTCTCTGTGCGCGGCCTTGGGCTGAACTCCTCACCTGGCCAGCCTTCTCGAAAATGTGTGTCATTCCTTACGAAGCAGAGCTGTGGAGCGGGTGAGCGGGTTTGCACATCAGTGGAAATTCATCTCCTCCGCTGGAAAAACAACTCCAAGTTCATGACTCCTTGGCTTCGGAGGTGTGACTCTAAAGGACGGAGCCGACTTTCTTGTTTTTCACCAAACAGACCGGGGTTGACAGGCCCAGATGAGTGTCCTGTCCACGTTCGTGGCCACCTTGGGAGGGGCAACACTTCTTCCACTGGCCTGAGCAGCCCTTTTCCCAGCCCCACGGGGGAAAGCTGGTTTTGTTGCTTGCAGCCCCGGGTAGTTTTTATCCAACAACGACATCGCCCAAGCTGGATCGCTGAGCCTGTTCTCCAGACTTGACACCCAAGGTTTGGGGCTGGATATAGAAGCCGTGTCCAGATCCCAGGGTTGAGGCTGCCACCACCTGGGATATTCAGAAGCCCCTGGGGCCAGGTCCTTAGGACATGTGCTCACCGTGCCTTCCCCAGCACGCCAGCGTCTTACTCAAAGGAACGTGTGCGTGTGGAATGCTCTAGCTTGTGAAAGAGTTGGCCTCGCCGTGTCGTGGTCAGGCCTAGTTGGTTTGACTAAGGGTATAAACTGCAGGGAGCCAGGCCATCTGAGTTCACATCCCATGGGTATGACCTTGGGCAAGCTACCTACTTTCTCCGGGTCATGTTTCCCATCTACTTTACTGAGACTGCTTCCCTTGGGAGGGGCCCTTGGGAACCTCAGGGATGGTTAGCCCTGTGCTCTCAGGCCAGGGGCATGTGTGTCCTTGTGTCAGCCTGTGGCCACCTGGAGGTACGGCCCCAGGACAGGCCCAGCACTGTGGGTAGGGGGCAGGACGGAAATCAGGGGAAAGTACGCCTCCCTTTTCTACAGTTTCTCAGTCTCCAGCATGCTTAACACGTAGAGTCCGAAGTGACTACACAGAAATACACATTTTGTGCTGTTATTGGTGATTGGTGTTTTTTGGCGATCAATTATTTTTACCTCCTGTGTGACTTTGTCAGCCACCTCCCACCACCCAGGGTGTCCTGGCTTCATGCCGTCAGAGGAGCTTTCTTGCTGGGGGAGCTCCCCAGTACCCACTCTAGGAAATCCAGTGTAGACCATCATCACATTCCTGAATGGTGACGATCCGGAGCGCCTCAACTCCGAGCTCTGTGTCGCAGTCCCGGCGTCTTGCTCTTCTTGCATAGAAGTCGGGCCGGGCGTGCATTTTTGAAACTGAAGCAGCCGCATTGCTGCTTTCTCCCTTCTTTCCTGGAGAAGCTCCCTGCCCTGTTCTGCAGCAGGTAGTGCTCACAGAGTTGGGTGAATGCAGGATTTGGCCATGTTATCTCTGTCTTCCTGTTTGCGGCATCTTGGAATTAACAAAGGAAGAGACAGAGGAAAGAACTGATAACAGCTGGCGATAAACTGTCTCCAAAACATGGGCAGCCAGCCCCAACTGTCCTGTTGGAAATGGAAATAATAAAAAAAAAAAGAAAGAAAGAAAGAAAGAAAAGAAATGGAAGAAATGATTGTGGGTTTTGGCCAGGAAGAGGGACAGGGTTTGGGGCTACCCGTTGTTTGAGGAGGAGACCCAGGAGAACATAAGGTCAGATGCAGTAGAGGTGAGAGGGAGGGCATCCAGAGGCAACAGGATATTGGAGGTGGGGTGCTGGGCTGGGAGGGAAAAAGGCCAGGTTTCCGAGGCAGGCGGTACCGTCAACTCATTTTAGCACTTTGAGCAAGTTGGTTCACCTTGGTGAACCTCAGTGTCTTCATCTGCAAAGTAGAGGCAGTGTTCCCCAGACCCCCCCCAGAGTAGTTGTGAAGACCGAAGGAGCAAAGGTGGAGATGAAATACTTGATTTTTAGGGTGTTGTACCGTCACCATCACCATCACCATCATCATCACCATCATCACCATCACCATCATCATCACCATCACCATCATCACCATCATCACCATCATCATCACCAGCATCATCATCACCATCACCATCACCATCATCACCATCATCACCACCATCGTCACCACCATTGTCACCACCATCGTCATCATCATCACCATCATCATCACCACCACCACCATCATCATCAACAGCACCGTCATCATCACCATCATCAGTGACCGGATGTATCCAGTAGAAACAAAGTGGGGAGAGGTTGGGAGGATGAACTTTAACTGCTAGTAAACTATCCAGGAAGATTGGCAAGATGGTGGAGAAGTCACGGGGGAGAATTGAAGACAGAAGAGATGATGTGTAAACCGCCCTTTCGTCCGATCCCAGACAAGAGATCCAAACCTCAGTCATCCCAGAGAGCCAAGAATCCGTCTGAGTGCATGTGGCAGGGCTGACACTCAGTTATGGTCTGTTGGTCATCAGTGTCTGTGAAGGTTTCTGGGGCCCTGGGCTCCATGCTGGGAGCGTGAAGGTCATCCCAATGTAGATGTTTTCTGTAACAGGTTTTGTCATTGCTCCGCTCATGTGTTTGCATTGCCAGATGACGGTTAAGGTCTCCTTGTCAACACTGCACATGCTGTTCATTCTTTTGCCCTTCCAACCCTCCCTGCCTTCTTCTGTTTGACTTTGAACCCACTCTTTGGGCTATGTAGAAACTGACTTAAGAATCTGGGGTACATCCTCTGAAAAAGAGCTGCATAGCTGGGGAGGTTCCTGGTGGCTTTTGTGGTCCTCGTAGCTCCCCAGCTTCCCCCCTCCACACACCAGCTTTGGGCCCTGGGAGAGGAGCCCACGGCAGGAAGCAGGGCCTGAAATGGCCCCCAGGGTCCTTTGTGCATCCCGGAACTGAGATCCTAACAGAAGGGTCTCCTCTGTCACCATGCAGACCCCCATCTCCATGCTGTGGGAGAGGAGCCCTGCTTGAGGATGGCAGGTTGTCCAACTTGGGCATGGCAGGTCCCCAAGGGGAGAGCGTGGTGACCTCTTTGAAGCACGGCTTCATGGCTACATGGACCTGATTGCCCCACTGAACTGTCTTCACCCGTGGTTTCACGGCCACGGTCTGTCCTTGTGTCTCTGCTCAGGCCTTGTCTCTCTCCCTCCTTGGCTTGACCCCCGCCAGCTCCTGAGACGTGGGTGTGTTCTGAGGTAAGCCCTGCAGTCCACTTAGCCTTCTAGACGTCTTATCTCAGTGACTCCGTTTATCCTTGGAGTTGAGACATAAATGCCTCCCAAACTATCCATCCACGTTCTAGTCTTTCTTGAAACATCAAATTTTGTCATCTCAGACTTAGAACATTTGAAATCTCACCTATAAACCAAAATGTACTTCCTCTATGCAGGCCAACGAGTCACCCAGGTGCCCCATCTTGGTCTTCTTTGACTTATCAGCTGATCACCCCGTCTTATTGATTCTCCCTTTGGAATGCCCTATTCACACCTGTTCCTTTCCATTCTTACTGCCAACACTCAAGTTTTCTTCAGTCGGAGACTTGACTACCATCCCAACCAGTCCCCCCCGCCGCACAGATCCACACCCACTGTCGTAAAGTACCCCTTCCCATCACTGGCATCAACAAGAAAACGGACCTGCTGGCACAGAGAGAGTTCTAGGCTCAGGCCTGCCCTTCTCCACATTCTTACTCCTTTGAGGAAGAGATTGATGACTGGCCGGTAAAGTTCTGAATGGCAGGAAGCTGGGTGTGTGTGGGGTGGGATAGCCATGGGGGGAAGCCTTTTAATGTTTCCTGGCTGAAGGCAGTAGTTGGCTGAATAATCAAATAAGTCAGATAAACATTTAAATATTTGACTTTAAAACATATAAATGTACATCCATTTGCCAAGCTTTTGATGCAGGGCCAAGGCATTTTCTTTGAGTTTGGGTCTGCTGGTTGGGTTCTGTGTTCTTTCTTGCATAAACCCTGCCCGCGATGCATGAAGTGATTCTCCAGAGAAGCTTGTGAAGTTATCTGAGGTCAGAACCTTTTCTGTTTTTTTATAACTTCTCCCCAATTTTTCCCTGATACCTCCTCCCCGTCTCAGCGGACGGCCCTTTTATAAATTTAGTGACTTACTTGTGCTGCCTTTCCAGTTTGGTGTTCTTGGGAACAACAGCCCTTTGCTTGCTGTTTTGAGTGGGCGGGGAAGCCTCACAACTCCCTAGGGCAGCAGAGAGCCACAGAGCCCTGACAGCACTCGCTTGGCCGTGGACACTAGCCTGAGGTTTCACGACGAGAACAGACAGTATAAATGATGCTGGCAGGTGCAGTGAGTTGAGATCGGTCGAGAGAGGTTTTGTGTCTTCCATTCAGAAGAGGAGATTCACTGAGTCAGCCTAATCAGAGGGAAGAACGTTGGGGAGAAATCTAGAGTCTTTGCCACAGGTCCAAAAAGTGAATGGGACCGTTACCTGTGATGGGTCCTCCTATGATCAGACAGACTTAAGGAGTTTAGCTGAAGGGAAGATTTATATGCGTCAGATATGGGATGTGGCTGCCAAAGGAAGCTAGTGCAATCTTCGGTCACTGATCCTCTGGCCAACACCTGTTCCGTCCCTTCTCCTCTGTTTATAGCCACGTGGTCCTGGGAGGGATTGTCTGTGTTTTGTCTAATCCGATCAGGATGGCTCCATCCTCCTTGCCCCTTGATTGGTCAACACACAGCACTTCCCTGGCTATAGGAGTTGGTTCAGGAATGGACGAGGGACCCAGTTTGGTCTAGAATCAGAACAGCACATTGGCTGGAGGCTTTTGTAATAAGGTCCCTAACTCTTCCAGAGGAGAATCTGGGAGCCAGCCCATTCTTTTTCTTTTTTTTTTTTCTTTAAGATTTTATTTATTGATTTTAGAGAGAGAGAGAGAGAGAGAGAGGAGGAGGGAGAGGGAGAGAATTCCAAGCAGACTGGGTGTCAAGCGTGGAGCCTGACGTGGGGCTCGACCCCACAACCCTTAGATGATGACTGGAGCTGAAACCAAGAGTTGGATGCTCAACCAACAGAGCCACCCAGGTGCCCTGGAAGGCAGCCCTTTCTCTCTTACCTCAGATGGTGTGGTGTGTGGATACAAAGCCTGGAACCACTGCATCCATTTTGCCCCCATGAGGACACCCACCCTAGGTTGATACTGATACCACAAAAGCCCTGAGGACTGATAGAAGAAGCCAAGTCCTTGATGACCTTGATGACGTCCCTGAATGAAACCAGCTCTACCTCCAGACCTTTCAGTTACCCAGACCCCCCAAAATTCTCTTAAGCCATTTTGACTTGAGTTTTCTGTTACCTGGCACATGGCGACTCTCAATTGCCAGAGGCGTGAGAGCCCTTGCTCGCTTGGGGAGAGACGCCCATGCTTTGAGCAAACGTTGCGTTTGCTTCTGGGCCCTGGTCTGTGAGAGGCACCTCGAGGACCTGCAGTGTGGCTGATGAACAGCTGCTGGGCTGGGTAGGCATATGGCATCCAGGTTTATAGAATCTCCAGTGAGGGCGATGATCCACTTTTATGTATAGGTGCATAATAGCACTTCTTTCAATGGAAAAGTGCACCGCATACATTTTTAAAAGGATAAGGTTTTGTGGAAACACCGAGTTGTTCACTTCCCAGGAGCACGTGTTTTGCATGAGATAAGACGTCCTGGTAGCTGCCATGAACATGCTGGGAATAGCAAGAGAACATTTTCACAAAGGCACAGGATGATGTGAATCAAAAGCTGTTTTGTCTAGTCATCTAGTGAGAGGAAAACCCAGACTCCACAAACTGTCATCATTCCTGCATAGAAACAGCCACTGGGGTGTTGTTTTCACAAGACGCTGTCACACCATGGCCCTTGAGGGAGCGTGGAGTGGCTTGTCCAGGAGATTTCCATCTGGAGAGCAGTACCCCTGGAGCACTGGCCCCTCCGTCCTGCCACACTATGGAGCCTTGGTGGGAGGAGACCTCTGGCCACGTCACAGCTCATTCCACAGCCTTCCGAGGGGCTTCTTAGCTTCGGTTTTGGGTTATTTTTTTTCAGCTTTCACACTTCCTTCTGATCTTTAAAGCAACAAGCATGAAACCAGCAGCTCCACTCCCTCGTACCAAGATGCTACAGAAACAAACAAATGAAATGAGCTGTGGGACTTGGGCAGGGAATCCCTGGTTAGCAGTAGGCTTGGCTCCTGGAACACAGAGGCCTCAGAACACACTGGCTCAGACAAAGTGGATGTTTATTTCTTTTTCCCTTAGTAGCTGGGAGGTGGGCAGCTCTCTCCATGACGTCACCCAGCAGGACAGGACCCAGCCCTCTGTCTTGTTGCTCCACCACCCCGTGGGCGTTGTCCTGGTCTTTGTGGTGGAAGCTGGTCCCCCAGCTGGTCCTCCAGTTCCAACCTGCCCAAATGTGGAAAGAGAACAGTTTCTTTAAAGAAGTGATGAGGGAGGTGCATATATCACTTCTGGTCGTACCCCATTGCCCCAGACTTCGTCACATGGCCACACCTAGAAGCAAGGCATCCCTGGGAAGTATTGTCTCTAGCCGGATGACCATGAGCCCCTGTAGCTAAAAGGAAGGGGCAGAATGGGTATGGGGGACAAGGACAGTTAGCTTCTCTGCTGTGATGCTTCTCTGTCCGCATCTATGGAAAACAGTCTACAGGATCACTCACAGTCCCTGCCTCAGCCTCTCTGAGCCTCAGCGCCTTCCTCTGTGAAACAGAAATAAGCAAAGTGCCGACCTCAACGACACATGAGAAAGGAATTTGCCCACTGCCCACACAGAGTTGGGTACTCAGATGGGAGCTGCCATCATGGCTATTTTCATTCAGCCAATCAACAAATCTGTCTTGAGTGCCCACTCTGTGTTCGGTGGTGAACAAACCAAACCAAAGTCCCCTTCTCAGAGCTCGCATTCTAGTGGGGGGCGGGGGACAGCAGTGCACACTCGGGGAGAATTGTCACCTCTTCTGACCACTCTCCCCCCTGGCTCTCAGTGTTACCAAACGTGGGATTTCCAAGTTGGGGCACTCTGTGAGAATATTCTAGGTTTCTTCTTTTAGTTAGCGATGGAGCCCAAGTGAGATGCATTTCTGCTGATAATTTGATAAAACCATGCAATAAAAACCAGGTAACACCCCACTTGTCCTTATTTTCAAAGTCACTGTTTTCCCCATTCTTTTTATGAGCGCTATTTTTTTTTTTTAAATGGTAGCTAGTGGAAGTAGGTGTAGGGAGATAAGTTGTCATGGTATCTTTATAAATAAAAGCCAACAAACATTAAAATCCTTCAATTGCTATATCTTAAGCATCTTTCTCATGCTAAGTCTCTGTGCTAAGTGATGGAAATAAAGTGGAGCTCACCATGAGGGTTGAAGGGGAACACACACCAGCAATTACAATACAGGGCAATAGGTGCCGTGGTAGGGGTCAGAACCGGCACTGTGGAAGTAGGAAGAGGAGGCACCTGGGCCAGTTGTGGGGCAAGATCAGGGAAGGCTTCCTGGAGGAAGTGAAATCATCAGACAAATCACCTCTACCACCTTCATTATCACTGCTCTTATCAACATTGTCATCACCATCATCACACTCGATGTCATCCTTTCATTATCACCATCATCTTTGTCATCTTTGCTCCCACCATCACCATCATCATCATCACCACCATCACCATTATCATCATCACCATCATCACACTCACTGTCATCCTCAGTATCATCGTTGTCATTTCTGTTCCCACCACCACTGTCATCACCACCATGATCACCACTGTCTTAATCAGCTTCACCACCATCACCATCATCACTATCATCACACTTGCTGTTATCATCACCACTGTCATTTGGTGTCATCATCACCCAGTGTCACCACCACCATCACCATCATCACACTCACTGTCATCATCATCACTGTTCTTTCTGCTCCCACCATCACCATCATCATCACCACCATCACCACTGTCCTCATCACCATCATCACCATCACCACTGTCATCATCATCACCACCATCACCATCATCACCATCATCACCACCATCACCACCATCACCATCACTCTCCTGGTCACCATCATCATCACCACCATCACCATCACTCTTCTGGTCACCATCATCACCATCACCACCACCATCACCATCACCACCATCATCACCATCACCACCATCATCACCATCACCACCACCATCACCATCACTCTCCTGGTCACCATCATCATCACCACCATCACCATCACTCTCCTGGTCACCATCATCACCATCACTACCACCATCACCATCACCACCATCATCACCATCATCACCACCATCACCATCACTTTCCTGGTCACCATCATCACTATCACCACCATCATCACCATCACCACCACCATCACCATCACTCTCCTGGTCACCACCATCATCACCACCATCACCATCACTCTCCTGGTCACCACCATCATCACCACCATCACCATCACTCTCCTGGTCACCATCATCATCATGACTGGTGTTCATTTGAGCACCTTCTGCATGTGGGTCCCTGTGCCAAACCCTGTGATGTGCTGTCTCTTTGACTTCTCACCATGGCCCCATGAAGTCAAGTTATTATTCTCATTTTAGAGGTGAGGAAGATAGGTTCATAAAGGTTAAACAGCTTGACCAAGGTCACAGAGTGAGTTTGTCAGTGTGAGACTTGGGATTCAAGCCCAGGCTGTTTGCTCCAGAGCCTTGTTTTACTGACCACATTCTAAGGACAGGTGGGAGTTGGCCAGACAGGTTGGGATCAGGAACATTTCAGGGAGAAAGGGTCACAGGTATGGGGCCTGGAGGTGGCAGATGGCTGAGGGCAGTTGAGGACCCAAGGAGGCTGCGTGTTTGGAGTCTGTGTGTGAGGGGCAAGAGATGAGGACAGACGGGGGGCAGAGTCCACTCCACAAGCCCCTGTTGATTGTGTCCAGCATTTGGCTGCTGTGATGCCAGCAGGAGGAAGACAGGAACAAAGAGGTGGGGCGCGCCTGGATTGTGCTGTGGAGGGATCACTACGGTCGCCAGGTGGGTAGTGGCGCTAAGAGGGGAGACTGAGGCAGGGAGACAGCAGTTGGCAGAGGGGGAGGCGTCTGAAGTAGACCACCTCCCACATTTGAGAGGCATGGGGCCAAAAGAGGAAGGACGCCCCTGTGCATATGGGGTTCCCTCAAAGTCCCCTTGGTTTGGGGCCTTGATCCCATAGCCTTCAAATGAATTCACCGTCTGATGACGGCTCTACCTTCTGTGTATTTCCTTGGTGGAGGCTGAAGAAGGGTCCACATGAGGCCAGAGGTGGCCTTTGGAGGACTATGACCTTGTAGATTACAGGACAAGAGGGGTCAGATGTGGGTGCTCCCGAGTGCCCCCGTGCTGTGGCCACTGGACCCGCGAACCTGATCCTGTGGTCCAGGGAGACTGCTGCTTGTCTGAGCCACTCCTCTCAAGGCTAAGGGTCACGCCTAGGGGGGGAGGTGGTCAAGGCTTAGGGGTGTCCGAGCTCCCAGGGTAACAAAGGTGGCCCCTTGGGCATCCTGCCCTCGGGGAGCTCACGGTCTACTCAGGAGCAGATGTAGAAACACCAGCTCCACCAGGAGGCTGAGCAAACCCACTCAGTCCTGTCCTTCCTGCTGCTGTCCCCTTCTCTCCTGAGGCTGCTGCACTGCTTCCAGTGACTCCTGGAGAACAGGGCCATTGTGTGCAGAGCTAAAGGCCTCAGCGTGGCCAGAACCCCAGTTCCACCAGCCTGGTGTTGGTGGTGAACAGGCAGGCCCGGCAGGGACAGGCAGGAGGCCACGCTGGGGGACCCTGTGGGTGCCCAGGTGCGGGTCCATCTGTGGGTCAGCCTCAAGGGTCTTGGGCCACCTGTTCTAAGACTTGGAATTTCTTGTCCCGCTCCTGAGATTTGGCGGGATCTCTCTGGAGCTGGGGTCAGAGCTGTCAGTCCTGGGCCTGGCTTTACCACTGGTTCGCTGGGTGAGGTCGAGCCAGCCCCTCCCTTCTCCGGGCCTCCGTGCCTTTTTAAGAAACAAGGGCTTGGCCTCAGAAGTCCTCTGAGGCCCCTTCCCCCGCCCTGAGCCCTCTGAGGGGCTGTACGGTTCTGCAGAGCTCCTAGAACCCCAGCCACCGAAGCTCAGACGGATGGGTGGGCCGGCTCCGAGTCGGCCCGCGACCCCACTCCCGGGTGGGTTGTACATCTGAGGACTGTGACCTCAGGGCAGACCTGGAGGCCTGGAACATGTTCAGTCGTCCCAGATGGAGGATTTTTCTGCTTCAATTATCTTCTTTGCAGGTTTGGGGTTTTCAGACACGGCTGGCAGCTTGGCTGAGTCACGGTAACTATTTCCGAGCTGGCTGGAAGCACGTGTGGAGGACCTCGGGGCTGGAAATCTGTTCTTCTCCTTCCAGTATCGAGAGTTTGGATGACTTCAAATCCAGAGACATCGCCTCTCCCCGGGTCCCTTCTGGCCAGCCGTCACGAGCACCTCAGCTGCACCTGTCCACCCCGCAAAGCGTGATGTGCCTGCACAGTTTGAATGACGGGGTTTACTGATTAATTTCCCCGCAGCCCTCACGCCTGGACCTTGGGGGGCGACGGGGGTGCAGTGAGTGCTCGCAGCCCCGGGGAGAGGCTCTCCGAGAAAACCAGGCAGGAGGAGCCTGATTTGTACCGGCGTTATCATTGAACCAACGTCCGAGCCCTGCTTGGGACCATGATCATTTCCTGGGCAGGACACGCACTGTGATGAAAGTTTCTTTCTTGGGCGTGCCCCGTTCCAGGTCCCTGGTGGGTCTCTCACTGCTGGTCGACCTTAAGGGGTAATTGCCCCCCCCCCGAGGCAATTCTGAAAACCCCAGAACCCTAGTCCTCCTACCTCCCTGCCTGCATGGGCCCCCTGAGCCCGAGCGCCCCAGCCACCCTGGGCTCTTCTCCCTCTGCTCACCCTGAACATCACCGCCCTGGAGATGGGGCTTGTGTTCCCAGCCGCGGCCCCTTGCATGGGATCGGCTTCTTCCAGGAGGTGGGGGGTGGGGAGTGGGGGTTCCCTCTCCCTTCTCTAACCTGGCTCCCTCCGCCAGCCTCCTGCTGTTTCTGGCGAGCACTTGTTAGAGCAGCCAAAGGCTTTTTTCTTCTTTTAAACACTAACAAAGCTATCTGGCCACAGCAGCACAGTTACTAAGCAAAATTAACACTACTGTCTTCTGTGCCGAGCAATCCCAAGGCCCACGTGCCTGCCTATCCTTTTGAGGCCCCGCGGGGGAGATGGGCATTTGAGGACACGGGGGACATGGCGAGGCCGCCGGACAGGCTACGGTTGTGAGCAGAGGCTGCTGTGAATGCCTGCCTCCTCCCAGCCTCGGACAATGGATCATCTTTTGGTGGGAGCCGGGGGGCGGTGCCCTAGGCTGCCTCGATTTCTCTCATTCTGCCCAGCAGTCAGGGACTCCGTCTGTGACACTGAGCGAGAAAGTCATTTCATATCTCTGGCCACCGATGAGCAGAAAAACGGGCTCGTGGATGCCGGATTGTGGACCAGCGGGCGTGTGGGGCAGCCGCTGTTGAGAGCGCCCTGAGGCTGGCTTCTTGCTGCCTGCCTTCCCCGGCCATCTCTGCTCCAGTACAGAAACCAGGCCAAGCGCCTGGGGAATGTTCAGCTTTTTGTTATGAGGAGGGGAGAATCAGAGGAAAGTCAAATGCTCCTCTGGACTGGGAGCCAAGAGAAGGGGGCAGGGAGGCTGGCAGGGCTGGTGGAGGCTCAGCCACTCTCGGGCGCCTGAGGCTGCTGCAGGGAGGGAGGTGGCGGCTGGGGCCGCCGGTGGGAGGGGGGATGCTGTGGCTCCCCCACCAGTCTCCGGTGGGACCCCCTCCGCCCTGAGCCTGGCGGGCAGGCAGAGCTGACTGGAGGGAGATGGGCTGAAAAAGTGCCTGCTTGAGAAAGGCGCTGGGTGCCAGGGAGGGGAGAAAGTTCTCTGGAGTGTTGGTTATGTCTCACCGTCTACGAGAACACCTCATTTATTCCATATTATCAGAGAGTGAGCTGTTCTTCCTAAGTGACTTTTCTAGAGAACTGAGGTTCCTCCCCAGAACTTGGACAATTGAATCATCGATTGTGTTTGTCCATCCGTTGACGGACACTCGGGTTACTTCTGCCCTTGGGCCATTGTGAAGAGTGCTGCTGTGAATGTGGGTGTACTCATGCTTTCTTTGCCAAATGGCTTTTAAAGATTATTATTTATTTGAGAGAGAGAGAGAGAGTTACAAGCGGGAGGGGGCAGAGAGAGAGGGAGAGAGAATCTTCAAGCAGACTTCCCGCTGAGCACGGAGCCCAACGTGCGGCTCAATCCCATGACCCATGAGACTATGACGTGAGCCAGAACCAGGAGTCAGACGCTTAACCGACTGAGCCACCCTGCAAATGACTGTTTAAAAATGCTTTTTCTTATTGCACAGGTATATTTATTTAAAAGCATTTTCAGGGGCGCCTGGGTGGCGCAGAGGTTAAGCGTCTGCCTTCGGCTCGGGGCGTGATCCCGGCGTTATGGGTTCGAGCCCCACATCAGGCTCCTCTGCTATGAGCCTGCTTCTTCCTCTCCCACTCCCCCTGTTTGTGTTCCCTCTCTCGCTGGCTGTCTCTATCTCTGTCAAATAAACAAATGAAATCTTTAAAAAAAAAAAAAGCATTTTCAAAACATAGGCAAGTTAAAAGAACACAAATTGTCCATAATCCTGTTATCCACGGAAATTTTGGTATATATATATATATATATATATATATATATATATATATATGTAATTATATTTTAGTATATGCCCTTGTATGTCACTTAGGAATGCATATATGCACCCAGTTCCTAAAAACAGGATTTCATATTCAAACATAGACCACTTTGAGGGGCGCCTGGGTGGCTCAGTTGGTTAAGTGTCCACGTTTGGCTCAGGTAATGATCCCAGGGTCCTGGAATCAAGCCGCATGTCGGGCTCCCTGCTCAGCGGGGAGCCTGCTTCTCCCTCTGCCTGCTGTTCCCCCTGCTTGTGTGTTCTCTCTCTGACAAATAAATGAATAAAATTAAAAAATTAAAAAATAAATAAAAATTTAAAAAAGAACTTTGCCAGCTTGAATGGTAAGAATAACATCTACGTTTGAAAATGCATTTCTTCGAACGTTTTTTGTATACGTCCGTAGGCCATCTGTGCTCCTTCTTTAGGGAATTGCTTATTCATGACCTTTGTGTATTTTTTTCCCGTGGGGGAATTAATATTTTTTTATTAATTTGTAAGAAATCTTTGTGTATCAAGGATGTAAATTGTTTGTCATGTTGACTGCAAACAATTTTATCCCGGTTTGCCCTTTGCCTCTCAGTTTTGCTTTTAGTGCTTGTTGATGGGGGGAAAAAAGCGTGTTTTGTTTTCATGTAGGGATATTTCTAAATGTTTTCTTTTAAATTTCTACATTTGGTGTTTTTTTCACGACCCGTGCTTCTCTGAGATGTTACAACTATTGGTCTACGTTTTTGTTTATCCCAACACTTTCATACTTAATTTTCCACCCTTAAATCTCCAATCCATTCCTAAAATGATCAGATGACTCATGTGAGGTAGAGAATCCAACCTTACATCTTCTCGATGTTGTCCTTTTCCTACTGGTTCAAAACGCTCCCTTTGCCATGTGTTAATTCTTGCATATTTTTGGTTCTGTTTCTGGAGGTTTTTCCTTCTGTCCAATGATATGCATCTATGTTCTGTTGCCAGTTCCACACTGTTTTAATATTTTAATTATTTTAGGGCATGAATCCCATGATTACAAAATCCTTGGCTGTTCTCTTGCATTTTATTTCCAGATGAACTTTAGAATGATTTGGTCAACTTGGAAAAAAAATTCCTCTGTGATTCTGATTGAAATTGCACTACATTTCTAGATGAATGTAGAGGGAATTGGAGTCTTTATAATATTGGATCTTCTCATTTGCAACCTCAGTGTGTCCATCAGATGGTGTTTCACATGGTTTTCTCACGTAGGGTTCTTAAGTTTATACTTGGGCAATTTGAGATGTTTGCAGCCAAAGTGAAGGGCACTTTCCACTGTATTTTCTAATTGTTTGCTTTTGGCATATATGAAAGAAATTGCTTTTCATGTATTTATTTAGTATTTCATGTATTTATTTAGCCTGCTCACTAAACTGTGGGACTGTCTTCCTGCGTTTCATGAGTAGACCGTCATAGCATCTTGATAGACCCTTCTGTCTCTTTCCAGCATTTCTGCTGTTCATTCTCTTTTCTTGTCTTGTTGCATTGGCTACACCCTCCAGAACAACTTCAAGTAGTAAGGATGAAAGCAGGTATGTTTATCTTAATTCTGACTTAAGTGGGAATGTCTCTAGTGTTTCAAACTTTTCTGCTTAAAGACTGTTCAAGGCAATCTAATCTTACTTTGATGTTTTAGACTCATCATTAGAACGTAATTTAAAATTATTCTGTAATGTAATAATATCACCAGGGATCAGTGGGTCTTGCATATCTGTTTGACTTGTAGGTCCCAGACTTCTATTTTTCTCTCCCTTTCATTCTCTCTCTCTTGCATTATTGGCTTACTGAAACGTTCCTTGTATCTTCTCTCTTGTTCCCAAGCTGTTATCAATTATTTCTGCTGTCACTGGGTCTACTTCCAAAAGTTATCCCTCTCCCCGTTTCTTTTTTTAAACCATTGTTTTAATTGAAGTCATAATCCATGAGCATGGAAAACATTTTAAGCATACAAAAGTAAAGATTCAAAAGCAGAGAATTCAAACATCATAATAAAAAGTATCTCCTTCTCACACCAAATGCTCATTCACTCTGAAAAAGGCAATGTTTTGTATCCTTCCAGATATGTTTGGTGCTTGTACCAGGACATATGTGAATACGTATCCTTGTGGGTTTTTTTTTTTTAATACAAATCGAAGCACACTATCACACAATTAAATACATTTTCCCACTTACTATATTGTGACAGTCTTTCTAAATCAGCATGTATAAATCTCTTCTTATGCCGTTCAACATAGGTAACATTAATTTATTTGGTCAGTCACTGATGAACTTGGGTTTTCCCAGTGTTTTGCTATAACGAAAACAGCTACGGTGAACATTGTATAAATATAAGCCTTTGCTCGCCTTCTCTGATTTTCTGCTCCTGATCTCCTTACTCTGATTTCCACAAGAAAGGGAATAGGTGAGCTATTGAACACTGAACGTAAATTGAGAATAAATAGGTTCTGAATGAGGACCTGGTGATGCTCTTGAACAAAGTGAATGGATTTTAGTCAAGGACTTTGTGTTGTTTTTTTGCAACTCGAAAGTGGACCCTTTGCTCATTTCTTCATTGTCACCTGGCCTTGCTGACTTCTGCATTTGCCAGATAAATGATCCCTCCCGCTCCCATCCTCACAGATGAGGTTGATGCCACCTGGCCATGTGACCTGCATCCACCATAGTTGTCATGATTCTCCATTAGTTTCACCAGCATCACGTATGGGCGAGGTGGGGCTTACCTGGTCATGCAGCAGCCCCAGCAATGCAGTCAGGTGCCCCAGGGTTCACCTGCGTAGTCTTGAGATTGACAGATCCCGGTGAGCCGAACCGCAAGCCATGGGAACAAACCGGGAGCTGTCTTGAAGGATGTGGGGAGAGTCATTGCAGAGTGTCCGACCTGAGGCAGCAGGTGGATGCAGAGAGACTCTGGGAGAGCCACAGCACCGGGCAGGAACCTCGTCGTTGAGGCCCACGTGGCTCCAGGCACAGCTGGATGCTTCCATTATAGGGCCTGGGCTGGCACAGGCCATAGGATGCTGCTGGGCGTTTCCAGCCACACCAGCACAGGAGGAAAACAAGCACCGTCCCTAACTGGGTCGTGGGCTGGAGAGCTTAGTGAGATGCTGCTGAGAATGGAGGTGTGGGGAAGATTAGGGATTGAGATTGAGATTAGGGCAGTTCTCTCACTTTTCCCTCAGCGTTAATCACTTAGTGTTTGTTTCCTTTCTGATTACAAAAGCAACGTGTGTTATTTGAGACATCTAAGAACATACAGAAAAATACAAAAGGAAAAATTATCTGAAATCCATTGAGAGAAAACACCAATAACATTTTGGCATACATTCTTCTGGTATTTTTCTCCTGTTCCTTTATATGGACATGAATCTTTAAGGATGATAGAATTATCCATATTGTTTTGTTTTTCTTTTTTTTTTTTTTAAAGATTTTATTTATTTGACAGAGAGAGAGAGACAGCCAGCGAGAGAGGGAACACAAGCAGGGGGAGTGGGAGAGGAAGAAGCAGGGTCTTAGTGGAGGAGCCTGATGTGGGGCTCGATCCCAGAACGCCAGGATCACGCCCTGAGCCAAAGGCAGACGCTTAACCGCTGTGCCACCTAGGCGCCCCTCCATATTGTTTTGTTATCTAGTCTTTTTATGTGCTTCATCGGGAATGTTTTTCCATGTTATTAAATATTTTATAACATCATTTCAATAGTTTCATATAGTCTTACTTTTTTAGTATAGGATAATTTATTTAAAACCAAGTCCCTAATGTTAGAAACTTAAGTTGTTAAAATTTCTTTTTCTTCCTTCCTTCTCTCCCACCATGCCTCCTTCCTTCCTATTAAAAAAATTCTACAGTGAACATCCTAGATGTATATTTGTGTAAATTCATGAATTCCTAGAGTTGAAATTTCTGGGTTAAAGAATAAGCATATTAAAAATTTTAATTTGCTCTCCAAAAAGATGAAAAGAATCATGTTTCCACCAGAAATCTAGGAGAAAGCCTTAAACTCTTGCCCAATACTTACTATTTTTAAAAAATTTCTGCCTATATATTAGGCAAAATAATTATTACATACACGTATTTTTTTTGAGTAGGCTCTGCGCCCAACATGGGGCTTGAACTCATGACCTTGAGATCAAGAGTCACACGCTCTATGGACTGAGCCAGCCAGGCGCCCCACACATATCATATTTTCTAAAGTTGAATTGTTTCTCTCCTGAATTTTAATCAACATTTTAAAATAGGGACATAGAAAAAAATGTGAAGAACAAGAAGTTACTGTGTCATCCTTTTCTATCTAGAAATAAGCACCACTAACGTACTTCCCCATGTCTTTAAGGTCGTGCTGTTGCCCATGTGGAGGGCCTTCCCTACCAGTTTCCAGCTGTTGAGATGCCCTATGTGTTGTTCGGAGTTCATCTGAAGCCCCCCCTGCCCCCATCAAGTCTTCTTCTCTGGTTCTCTATAACCAGACATTTTCTCGCCCTTAAATTCATGATGTCCTGCCTGCGTTACGTTCACACCTTACTACGTTTATTGCATTCTGCATTTATATTAGTTACGTTCTTGGAGACCATAAGCCCTCTGAGGGCTAGGACCATCTTTCGAGTTTGCAACCCTAGCATCATCAACCCAGTGTGTGGCTTCTAATAGGGACCTCAATAAATACTTGCTAGGTGGAATGAAGTTGAGTTGGGGCAGACCAAGGGATCAGGTCTAGCTCAGGGAGTTGGTTGGCGTGACTCTTAAGACCAGACATGGGTTCGTCTTCGTCCCTTTCCTGATTGCGGAATTCTCTGTATTTGTGGCACGTGTTCCAAAGAGGGACTTGTTGTTCCTACGAATTGCACACTTGTGTTTGTTGGCTTTTTGCATCAGCCAGTGCCAGCCCAGTGACATCTGGCACTCTTGGCTAAAGGCCTGGCCTTTGGGACACTGTTATGGGCAAAGAGTTCCTGAGGGGCGGGCCAGCCATGTCTAATGCAGCCTGGGGCCCATCACAGTCTGGCCAGGTGAGTGGAGAACTTAGCCTCAGCTCACGTAACACAGCTCAGCCTTGGATCTCATCCTGTGCCCTGGCTGCAAAGGAGGCTTGAAGACCCAGCCAGGCAAGAGACTGAGATCATCCCTGCTGCGCCTCCTTTTTGGGGGTTTGTGACCCGTTTCTAAGACAGGAGAGGAAATAATAAACGTGACAAGGTGTTCAACTTCATTAGTCATCAGGGAAACGCAAATTAAAACCACAAGGCACTCCCACTGCATACCCACCAGAAGGTGTAAAATGAAAAAGAGATAATCAGGTTTTGGCGAAATGCTCTGGAGGCAGGAGTACAAACTGGTACGAGCATTTTGGGAGACGGGCTCTATCTACTAAAGCTGATATGTGTGCACCCTTGGACCCAGCGATTCCGCTCGTGGGTGTATACCACCCGGAAAAGCATGCGTAGGCTTATCGAGAGCCGTGTATTGGAATGTTCGTAGCAACACTATCTGTAACAGTCCACACACGCCCACCAGCAATAGAAGAGAAAAATAAATTGCACTATTGCATAGGGTGGAATGCCATACGGAGAGTGAGCGCCAACGACCCACAGCTACACACAGCAGGTGGCTGACCTCAGAAACCCTAACGCTGAGTCAAGGAAGCCAGACGCACATGCGTTGGGTCCACTTGTGTGAAGCGTAAGAACGGGCGAAGCTGGTGGAGCCAGGATATTGGTGATGCAGGTTGGGTGGTGGGTAGTGACCTTGGGAGGGTGGGGAGACTTGAGGGGCCTTCTGGGGAGCGGGGAGCGTTCTGGTTCTGCATCTGGGTGCTGATTTTCTGGGCGTGCTCAGTCTGTGGAAATTCCATGAGCCCTTTACTCGGGTGAGCAGTTTTCTGACAAATACCCTACGTCCGGAACAATTTAAAAAGTAATTAGGGGCGCCTGGGTGGCACAGCGGTTAAGCGTCTGCCTTCGGCTCAGGGCGTGATCCCGGCGTTCTGGGATCGAGCCCCACATCAGGCTCCTCCGCTGTGAGCCTGCCTCTTCCTCTCCCACTCCCCCTGCTTGTGTTCCCTCTCTCGCTGGCTGTCTCTATCTCTGTCAAATAAATAAATAAAATCTTTAAAAAAAATAAAAAATAAAAAAAAAATAAAAAGTAATTAATGCAGGGGCTCCTGGGTGGCTCAGTCGGTTGAGCGTCTGACTCTTGGTTTCGGCTCAGGTCACCATCTCATGGATCGTGGGATTGAGCCATACGTTGGGCTCCGCGCTCAGCGGGGAATCTGCTTGAAGATTCTCTCTCCCTCTCTGCCCCCTCCCTCCAGAATAAATAAATAATATCTTTTTTTTTAAAGATTTTATTTATTTATTTATTTGACAGAGATAGAGACAGCCAGCGAGAGAGGGAGCACAAGCCGGGGGAGTGGGAGAGGAAGAAGCAGGCTCGTAGCAGAGGAGCCTGATGTGGGGTTCGATCCCATAACGCCGGGATCACGCCCTGAGCTGAAGGCAGACGCTTAACGACTGCACCACCCAGGCGCCCCTAAATAAATAATATCTTTATTAAAAAAAGTAATTCCTGAGGTATACACCCATAAGAGTTGATGGCAGGCACTTGAGCAGATATTTGCACACGCATGTTCAAAGAGCACCATTATTCACAACGGCCAAAAGGAGGAAGCCATCCAGGTGTCTGCGGGTGGAGAAATGGTTAAACAGACTGTGTTATCTGTCTCCAATGGGATACGATTCAGCCTTGGAAAGGGAGTTCTGACACCTGCTACAACGTGTTCTGACCTCGAAGACATTGTGCCGAGTACAATAAGCCAGCCCGAGAGGACACATGTTGCATGATGGTATCACTGTGAGGTACGCGAATAGTCAGGGTCACAGGGACAGGAAGTAGAACGGTGGCTTCCAGGGCCTGGGGGAGACAGGGCCAGGGGGAGTCAGTGTTCCATGGGCACAGAGTTCCAGTCGGGGAAGATGGAGGGGTTCTGGACACGGATAGTGGGGACCGTTGCACAACAGCATGAACGTACGTACTTCGTGCCTCTGAACTGCACGCCGAAAGCTGGTTATGGTGGTAGGTTTTCTGTTGTGTATGTTTTACTGCAATAAACAGCCGCATGTCACGATGGACAGCGGGACACCCGCTCTGCAGAGGGTCCGGGGAGAGCACTGGGCAGGAAGTACTGCAGCCGAGCCCAGGAAGGGAGCTCCGAGCGCAGGGTGCGTTGACCTTGGAGGCAGCACGAGGGTCAGACCAGCCGGCACGTGGACTGACATGTTGAACCCAGCTCGCTGCAGAGGGTGTGCACACTGCCTGGGAAGAAGCTTCTCTCGCCCCACGGCGCCCGGTCTGGCCATTGTGTGAACCCAGCACAACATTGCTGTCGGGTCCAGGGGACCGGAGACTTCAGACGGGCCGTTTGGCCTGAGGACGGGCAGGATTTCCCCTGTGGGCTCTATTCTGTGGAGTGAGAGTTGGAACCACGGAGCTGGCGTGACAGCCAGGGCTTGCTGCCCGCCGGACCTGCAGAGTCAGAGGCAAATCCCTGCACCCCCCCGGGCTGCCCTGTGCCAGGCCTGATGGCAGGGAGCGCCTCCAAGGGGGCAGGGCCGGGGGGTGGAGGGGCAGAATGCATGCTTCCTGAGTGCGCCAGAAGCCTGGGGCAGCTGTGTGGTCAGGTGTTTTGTTTTGAATGTCTACTTTGGAATGGGAAGGCAGGGACAGGGTTCCCAGAAAAGCTGCCTCCTGACACCTGGACTTAGGGGCCCGCCTGGGCCGGTCAGCTCGGGTCACTCTGTCTGCCCAGCCCTAGGAAATGGGCTCTTCCCGCCCCATCGCGCCACCCCAGGCTTGTCCTCCAGCCGGCCAGCTGCCGACCTGGGACCTTTACTGGAGGTAGCCCGGGGCCTGGTGTGTTGGCCTGGTGGCCCGGAAAGCCCGGGGAACGTTTGCGGGCTGAGGAAAGAATGCTCCCAGCTGGCCGGCGGACGTAGGAGGCATGAATCCGAAGTAATTCTTCCTGCTGAGATGGTTTTGTTATACATCTGTGGAGACGTGGGGGTTCCTCGTTGCTTGCAATATCCCCCGTGGCATCTGCGTGGACAGTGGGGTGGGGGTGAAGGCTCCAGGCTAAGGAGCAGCAGGACTGGCCCCTAAAAGGTTTTCTTGAGTTCCTTGGGATCTGCGTGCGCGCTCGCTGTCTCTTCCTGTTCTTGACAGAGAACAGGCATCCTCTCTCGGGGTCTGTAGGAACTGTGGGACTCCTCCTCACCCCAGAACCCATGGCTGGGGAGGTGAAGGGATGGTGGGCACCCCTGCCTGGTCTTCTGATCAAAGCGTGCTAGGCTGGGCGGGAACCAAGAAGTCTTGTAGGCCGGTGGTCCCCGAAGCGTGCTCTCAGGATGCCTGGGCGTCACCAGGAACTCATGAGCAAAGCAGATTATTGGGCCCTACCCCATGCCCACTGAAGAGTGCCACCCTGCCTTTTCACGAGATGGTCCGGCTTATTCGCGTGCACCTTGAAGTTTGTGCAGTGCCAACCGGGCCACACTTCCTGGCTTAGAGATAGGAAGTGGCTGTCTGTGACCCCACAAGGTGGTTAACTGCAGAGGGGAGCCCCCTGCCCGCCATGTAGGTGAGATGGGGCAGCGGAACCTGACTGTCTCGGAACTGGGGATTTGTACCTGGGTGGATCCATTTGTGTTTTGTGACTTGGCGTTGGGAGTCTTGGGTGAGCTGTTGTCATGGGGAGATGCTAAGAGCCGAGGGCCACAAATGCTGCGGGCCTGGTTCCCATCACTGGGTCGCTATGTGCTACTGACAATTTTTTTTTAAGGATGTTATTTATTTATTTTGAAGTGAGGGGGAGAGAGTGCACGGTGCGCAAGCAAGGGGAGGGACAAGGAGACTCCGTGCTGAACGCAGAGCCCACGCGGGGCTGGATCTCATGACCCTGAGATCACAACCTGAGCCGAAACCAAGAGTCGGACGCTCAACTGACTGAGCCACCCAGGCTCCCTGACATTTCAAAACAAGCTTTTCTCTGTCATCATCGTCCCCATCATTCCCAGCACTGAGCCTTTCCTGAGCGCTCACGGGGATCTGTATGCTGTGCTAACCGGTGGGTTATCTCCTTGTCACATCTGCCCCGCGCTGGTCTCACTTCGAGCCTAGGAAACCAGGGCTTGAAGGACAATCATGGGCTCACGGTCACTCACCTTGATAACAGAAGAGATGAATTTGGGCCGAGGCCCCTGTGACTCCAGCACCACACTTACTTATACTCGGGAGGTCAGGCAAAACCATAGTGCCTTTCCTATTTGTGACAGTCCCCAAGTTCCACGGATTGTGGGGCAGAAGTTCTCCTGTAAGTGCCAAGATTGGTGTAGTTATTATTACCATATGTTAAAGTGTGTCGAGGCATTTTACCATATCAACACTAATGTCTGTATTAGTTTCAGTTTCCACATGCATTTTAATTGTGTTTTAATTAAAGACTAAAGTGGAAATCCTATATATCTCAGCCAGTTGAAAGAAAACCCTAAATATTTGCTCAAATAAAATGTAATTTATGCTGTTTAAAAAAAAATGGGAAGGACACATGGATACTGTGGCCCTAGTTGTGACTGTTTCCAGATTATACATTTTAAGAGAAAGAGGACGTTGGGGGTGGGGGAACAGGGAAACCCTGTGTAACTATGGAGACATGAGATCATGTGTGCAGCTCCTTCAGCTGGGAATGGGGCATGGATGCCCGAGATATGGAGGACTCATCCCACCTCCTGTATGGGTTGGGGTGGTTTTGGTGATTGGTTTATTATATGTTTAGCCTCTGGTGGGGGGTGGTTGGTAAACTATTGTCCCTGGGCAAAATCCAGCCTGCCACCTCTTTTTGTAAATAAAGTTTTATTATAAAGCAGCCACACCCACTCATTTACATACCATTCATGGCTGCTTTCACCCTGTGACACTGGAGTTAAGTCGTGATGGAAACTGTATGGCCTGCAAAGCCCCAAATATCTGCTATCTGGTCCTTTACAGTAAAAACGTTTGCCAGACCCTGGTCTGATGTTCACGTTTTGGATGGTTCCTAAATTTTCTTCCCGCTATAGGTCGTACATGCTTGAATCTCCCTCATTTATTCATCCAACATGGTTTGATCCCAGCGGTGAGAAATCTTAGCTCAGGGGCCGTGGGCTCACGAGAAAAGTGTAATCAAAGACCACAGGCTTGATTAAAAAAAAATCCAAACTGTTCAGTGAATTTGCACAGGTCAGCGTTCTTGGCTACAGATAGCAGAATCCACGACCTCAAGCAGAAGGGGATTTGTTAAGAGAGTTTAGTCGCTGGAACTGGCTATGCACAAATACAGAGTGTTGTATGTTTTTTAAAAAATATTTTATTTATTTATTTGTGAGAGAGAGAGTGTGCGGTGGGGGGAGGAGCAGAGGGAGAAGGAGAGAAACCCAAGCAGACTCCTCACTGAGTGCAGAGCCTGTCATGGGGTGCGATCTCACAACCCCGAGATCATGACCTGAGCCGAAATCCAGAGTCAGACACCTAACCGATTGAGCCACCCCGGTGCTCCCAGAGCATTGTTTTTTGAGCTCATGAGTTTATCTGAACGCTTTCTTACCAAGCGTATTGTGTAAGTCGCTATGTTTTTGAGAGGGATTCATGTTGCTTTGTAGGGCTGTGCTACATTCATTTTAAGGCTTATACCATATGACATCATATAAAGATGGTACAGTTCATTTATCCATTTCCTACTGATGGCCATTCACTCTGTCCCCCCGTCGGCTCTGCCTGTCCTTCCTGGGGTCCCATGTGCGATTTCTCCAGGGTCGACACCGAGAACTACAATCGTTAGGCTATTTCCAGCCCTACCAGATACTGTCCGATTGCTGCCCAAGATGATTGCACCAATTTCCACTAGCTCTGCGTTGTCCAAGGGAAGTTTTCACTTCCCTCTATCTTAGCTAACACCTGATATGTGATCAAACTTGTATCTTTTGGCCAGTCTGATGGATGTATTGTTTCAGTCGGCCTTTGCTTGGTGGTTTAAATTAGCATATGCCTGATGATTAGTGGGGGTAAGCCTCTTTTCATGTTTATTGGCTATCCACGTTTCCTTTTCTGTTAGGTGCATACTCATAGCTGGTGTGTGTGTATATGTGTTCTATTGGGTTGTCTTTTTCTTATTCATTTGTTGATGTTCTTTATATATTCTGGATACCAATCCTTTGTTGTATGTGGTGCCATTCTTTCTGCCCAGTCTGTTATTCTTTTTCCCTTATGTTTTTGTTTTATTTTGTTTTGTATCCCCTGACCTCGTTTTGCTTCATGAAATGCTTGAGTGAGGGCACAATAATGCCCCCCCCACTGGATGCCCCCTGACTCAGAACCTCAGTGTCTATATCAGTGAGAAAACCCATGTCTCTTTCGGTGCTGCCCCTTGAGGTAGGAAGAGCAGAATTCCCTTCCATCTTCCCACCTCCTGCATCTGTTTCTCTCCAGCTGTATGAGTTTCCGGCAGCTGTTGTAACAAAATACCATGAACCGGATGGCTCAAAACAACAGAAATGTATTTTGTCACAGTGCAGGAAGCCAGAAGCCTGAAATGAAGGTGTTGGCAGCATTGTTCCCTCCTGGAGGCTCTGAGGGAGAGTCTGTCCGTGCCTCTCTCCTAAATGATGGTGGCCGCTGGTGATGCCCCACATTACTTGACTTGTACATACGTCATCGCGGGCTCCATCTCCCTCTTGACATAGCCTTCCCTGTTGTGTGACTGTGTATCTTCTCTCTTTCCCTTTCTTAGAAGGACACCCATCCCCGGACTTAGGGCCCACCCCATATCCAGGAAAACCTCATATCAAGACCTTTGGCTTTAGTCACACCTGTAAACACCCTGCAAAGATCACACTCACAGGCACCAGGGATTGAGACACGGACATATCTTTTGGGGGCTATTCAATCTGCTATATTTGGCATACTCCACAAATCCTGGAGAAAGCAGGGTGTGAGTGTGTGTGTGCACGCACATGTGTGTGTGTGAGTGTGTGTGTGTGTGTGAGTGAGGTAGGGTGCCATGTAGAGAAGGAAAAGTACATTCTAACAGAGGCAGTGTATTCTATGAGGTGACATTGCCCCAGAGAGGAGGGGTCCGTACACGTTGGCAGTGCAGTTATTACATTTTTTTCATTTAATCCGAGTCCCAGAACATAGGCAGTGGGTAGATGAGAAGGTGTCCCTTGGATCCTTGGAAGTGGCCATCAACCTTTCCCCCTACCTGTGCAGCTGAGCAGACGACCGTACCCCAGCCAACGTGGGCCAGGACAGGACCAAGGGTGAGCTACTCCATCCCTTCACAGATACCAAACTTGTGTTGATCTTGCCCTTTTGGTGATATGTAAAGGGAGAACGGACGGGACCCATAGAAAAAATAGAGCAGAGTCGAGGAAAAAGAATAGGACTGTTGACTCTCATGATTTTTGGATTCCGTATTTGCAAATCTACCTCCTTGCCAAAATTTATCTGTGGCCCCAAGAACAAGACTTCCATGGTCTTTTCCACATCACCATGGCACGAGGACAGCAGCGAAGCATTTGAGTTACCCGATGGGCACAGCCCAGCTGGGGTCGAACAGGGCAACCCTCCACCTTCTGTTTCAGCTCTCCGTAAACAAGTGTCCTTTTGGCGGTCTACGTGGTGCCACATTTTTTGAATTTTTGTGCTTTTTGCTAGTGATTTTGCTGTTTACGACAGCCCCCAAGGGCGGTGCTGCCATGCTACCTGGTGCCCCTTAACCACGAGGAGGCTTTGGAGTGCCTCACGGGGAAAATCCGCGTGTTAGATAAGCTTCCTTCAGGCATGAGTTCCAGTGACGATGGCCATGAGTTCAATGCTAATGAATCAGCCACATACACCAGATAAGATGTCTTTAAACGGGAACACACATACAAGGTTGAGTGTTGATCGTTTGTGAAAAGACCGTGACCGGAGGCTTGCAGGAACCTGACCGCATATCTCCCTTAGGAGCAATGGTTCAATATTGGCCAGCTGAGTGTTCCAGCAACTCTACAGACTATAACTCCCGAAACGGTCACAGCACTGTGGGTTAGCGACACCAGAATTAGAATAAATCTGAAAGAACAGATAGAACCACCATGAATAATGAGAATCAACCGCTTCTGAAAGCGCCCACCTCCCGCGAGATCCAGGGGCGGATGTCTGGACATCGGCGCCCTCCAGGTGCGAGCACACAGATTCTCTGCACCATGGGAGCCGACAGTCCTCAGTTGGAATGACACTGAACTGACATTAAAAGGCAGAATAGGGCATACCGGGAAAGATGACAAGAAAACGGAAAAGTTAATCACAGGAGCGAGATCCGTGTAGCAGGCAGTGAGGAACAAAAACACGCCTCCAGCAGTAGGATATAGTAAAGTGAATTCTGTTAGAGTCCTAGTGTGAAATGTGTCTGATTCAGCTATTAAGGTATTGTGTATTATTCATTGACTTACAAAGAGGAAGGGGGGGAAAGCGGGATTTGAAATAGTATGAGCACACGATCAATTCTTTTATTCTCATTTTAAAAAAAGAATGCTTACTTAGAGGACGGTGTGGGTGACTGTGTTACTTAGGGTGGGATAAAAGTTTCTTTCAGTGTCTACCATGCATGTTTCCTTTTTTTTTTTTAAAGATTTTATTTATTTATTTGACAGAGAAAGAGACAGCGAGAGAGGGAACACAAGCAGGGGGAGTGGTAGAGGGAGAAGCAGGCTTCCCGCCGAGCAGGGAGCCCGATGTCGGGCTTGATCCCAGGACTCTGGGGTCACGCCCTGGGCCGAAGGCAGATGCTTAAGGACTGAGCCACCCAGGCGCCCCTACCATCCATGTTTCTGTACTGTTGGATTTTTTGCAAAAAAAAATGTATTGATGTATTCCTTGACTTAAAAAAAAATGGGGATAAGGAGAGCCACAGCGTTTGCGGTGAAAACTGTGCAGAAACACATCTTCTTCTCTCTCTCTCATCTCTCAGAGGTCCTGGTCCTGCCTGCCTGTCAGCATCTGTCACATTGTATCTATACTCATTTGTGTCTGCGTCCAGCTCCCTCTTTAGACTTTGAACCACTGAGGGCAGCCTTAGTATTTCTAGAAGCTGACAGAGTGGGTGGTCCGTGTGAGATGCTTGGGGCATCCTTCCACGGGGATGTGGTGGCATGCAACAGGGAGCTGGTGCTTGGGGCCTGGGTGCCACGGAAAGCATCCCACATCTTTCCGCTCCTCACCCCTCGGGTCTGCTGGGCAGCTCTCCCCTCCTCCGGCCTGAGCTTCTTCAGGATGGGAACTGTGGCACACGGGAGGAGCCCATGCAAGGGAGAGAATGAAGAGCTTGACCTGGAGCTCATTCATTCATGGGGGAGGACCAGAGGGTGTGCTGAGACCAAGTCAGTAAGTTCAAGGCTTTGGATGAGAGTGTAGGAAACCACTCTGTTGGCCTCTGCTTGGCCCGTGGCCCCAGGCATCCTGTGGACCCATGAACGGTTCCCCTCTCAGAGCCGTGTCTCCGCCAAAGCCGTGTCCTGGTCCACAGAGGCTCTGGAGCTGGACAGATCCCGGCTACAGTCTGGAGAAGGGTTTGATAAATGCTATAAACGCCCCCACTCGAGTGTGCCAGAGTTAATTTAAAAACCAGCTTTGCAAACACAATCAGGAGGCCTCAGAAGGAAAGAAGGCAGGCAGGAGCGAGGTCTGCGCACTGACTCATCTTTCCCCCAGGGGCGGTGACACACGGCTCTGACATTTCCCGCAGCCACAGCCTCCAGAGACAACAGGCCGCGGGGAGGCCTCTGGAGGCCCCGGGCGGCTTCGCGGGAGGCTGGCTGCTCCCCGCGCCCCGGGTGCCATGCAGGAGAGGAGCGCGGGCCTCACCGGCTGCGGAGAGGAAGGAACCTCTTGCCTCTGTCGTCTGTGACCAGTCTGAGAATCTTCCCCTCAAACAAAACAAACACGAGCTGATGGGGAGGAGGCCCCGGGGACAGGCTGGGTGGCCCGTGTCTTCAAACTCTCTGCGTTTGTTTCTCCAGGGGGCAGATTAGAGAAACTTCGCAGAGGAAGAACTTTCCTGGGAGAGACAGACGCCTGTGGGTCTCATCATCTTATTTGGTTAACCGAGCACATCGCCTCTTGGTGTTGACGAGGGCTCTGTTGTTCTTGGAGGAGAGGCTGTGGGCCTTTCAGACCCTTGTCCACACTGGCAAGTGTCTGCAGGACGCCGAGCGGTAGAGCAGATGCTCCTGGGCGGGGGCAGAGCTCCCACGGGGGTCGGGAAGCAGCCCCGGGTGGCCCCCCACCCGCCGACCAGCTGTGTGGCCTCCCCTTCGCTGGACCTGCGCGCCCCATCTTTTGCTCCCGGAGGTCAAGCTGGATGATGGCTGGAGTTTCTTCGAGCTGTCTGGTTGTGCGAAACTTTGAAGGGAGCGCCGTGATGGAGGGGGACTTCGTCCGGAGGCCCCCCACTCCCCTGCCTCCCTCTCTCTCCCCCAGCTCCCTGGCTTGCCCCCTGTTTTATTGACAAAGCTGAAATGCCCGCCTCTCTGTGGAGCTGAGGAAGACGGGGCCAGAAAATGCTCCCATCCACCACGTTGTCATTGTCACTTTAGAAGGTCCCAGAAGGTCAGCTTCCAATGGCCTCCCGGCACAGAGTCTCACTTGTAATTGCTTGGGGACGGCCCTTTCACAGGGCTGTGAAAAAATTCCCCTTGTCCTCCCCAGAAAAGGGGGTGAGAATGTATGATTTCGAAGGTGGACAACATATAGGAGGTGGGAGAATATTCCGGTACGTTAACCTCTTGAGTTTGGGATGAAATATTTTTTGGCGGTGGGGACATCCTGTTTATTTTCTCCTTGATTGAGGATATCTTGTCTGCTTTCAGGAAGGATTTGTGGCTGAGGTACAAGGGGTGGCTTTTGATATGAAAATGTGTATTGTGGCTCCCTGAATGGGGTGTGGGGGAAGGGCTGGGAGGCTCCCCCCCACCCCCCCCACCCCCTGGTTGGCCGCTGGGCTGGGCGGAGGAGGGGCCTCAGTGCAGTCCAGCCCGGGAGCGACAACACCGGGGAAGCTGCAAGGCCTCAAAGGGTGCTTTTAGGAAAGTCTGGATCAGACATGATGTTATAGGAAAAAATGCAGTGTCTAAGGGAACAGCGCATGAATGGAGAGAAAGCCGAGACAGGGCAGGGAGGCAGAGAGGACACGGCACAGATTGTCGCAGGGAGTGGGGAAGGGGGCCGTGCCACCGCCTGCGGGGAACAAGGCAAGGATGCTCTGCTCCCCTTCCCCAAGGGAAGGCTGGCTGTGGGGCTGGAGCCGCGGCTGGTGATGTCAGGAGTCAGGCCTGCGAGTTTCGGAAGCATGAGAACGTAGAGCCCCCGGCCTCCGGTCTGTACTCAGCGGAGTGAGCTATTTCCTCTACAAGCCTTGCAGGCACCCTCGATGCCCCAATGTTTGGGGTCGGGGACAGGGTCCACCGTAGGGGTAGTGGAGCTGTCTTGCCTAAGACCCCTTTGGGGAAGGCCTGGGCGGGGTGGGGGCTGCTCCCTCTTCGTCCCTTGCACGTTATAAGCAAAGAGGGGGCAGTTGCCTTCGCTCAGGCTGCACGCAGTTTCCAGCAACGTCTGTCCCAGATGCTGTCTCTGCCCTTTTCCAGGTGACCTGGGGCAGGTTATTCTTTGAGCTTTGGTTTCTCCACCTGTAAACCAGGATTCACGTCGGCCCCTACCTCAAAGGGACGTGGGGATTAAGCGAATTGTTTTTGAAAGCAGCTTTATTGAGGTTGTAATTCACATACCATATCGTGCAGCCAGTTAGCATACAGTTCTGTGGTTTCGGGTCTGTTCAGCTGTGTAACGATCCCTGGCATCAGCGTGCATCACCCCCCAAAGAAATGCTGTGCCCCCTCCCCCAGCTGCTACTCCCCATTTCCTCCCATCCACCCGCCCTCGACTGCCGAGTGATATTCCCAGGTGTGGATATCCCGTATTTTATTTATCTGCGCATCCATTGCTGGACATTTGGGTTGGTTCCATTTTTTTGGGAACAGATCCTGTGGATCTGTGGGTGGGTTCTGTGAGGGCAGGTGTTCCCATTTCTCGTGGGTAGACCCCCCGGGGGTGGGCATCGCTGGGTCATATGCTAACTCTGTGTTCAACTGTTTGAGGACTGTTTCCCAGGCCGCACCGTATTTACGTTCCCACCAGGAAGGCACGAAGAAGAACGTGTTTTCCCCATCTCTGTGCCAGCACCTAATACAATGGCCTTTTTTGATCCGAGCCATCCCCGTGGGTGTGCAGTGGTAGCTCGAGGCGGTTTTGACCCAGCACCTAATACAATGGCCTTTTTTGATCCGAGCCATCCCCGTGGGTGTGCAGTGGTAGCTCGAGGCGGTTTTGACTTGCATTTCCCTGATGGGCTAGTGGCGTAAAGCTTCTCTTCCTGTGCTTATTGGCCACTTGTGGATCTCCCTTGGAGAAATGTTTCCTCAGATCCTTTGTCCATCTTGATTAGTAAGTTCCTCCTCGGAAGTGCTTGGAGGAATCCCTCGAGCGAGCGGGGGAAGTGCCCTATAACTTATGCGTGGGAGGTAGGGAGATTTCCCAGACCTCCCACCTACCTGTGCTAGGGGTTTGGGGTGGGGGGCTCTGCCTAAACGGCCCATGGGTGGCCGTTTTCCTCAAGTGTTCCTCCACTCCAGGGGGAGGCTGGAACGCTTGCCACCCCCACCTGACCCTTTCCAATTTGGTTTTTCCCCAAGTGCCGGTGGCGGTCACCTGCCCGCCCACACCTGGCTGCCCTTGGTGATGACTTCAGTGCCACTTGGGATTTGGATTCTGTTCACCTGGTTGGCCACCATGCACGCTGTTGATGGGGGCCCCATCAAGACGCCCCAAGTCCTGCCCCTGCCCCCCCTCCCTGGTCTTACATCCCCCTGAATTGTTTGGCACTGGCTGCTTGCTCAGGTGGCCGTTTGGCTCTGATAAACCTTTTTGGCTCTTTACATTTGCCTTTTGCTTAGAAATATCCTGGGTTTCCCAAGACTTAATAGTCTTTAGTGAGGATGGAACTTAGGTTTGGTTTGACCTCAGCATTTCGGGTGCGTCTCTGGCTCTCCCTGGGGACCTGTCCTGAGCCCCGAGGAAGGAGATGTCCAGGGTCCCTGAGGATGAAGCCACCAGGCTGTCCCCCGCAGGGCGGGACCAGGAGGGAGGCCGGCCTGGGTCAGTCCAGCGCCCCAGGGCGGGGGGGGGGATGGTGAGTGGTCCAGATGGCAGTTGGGCAGAGACCTGGGGGGTATCATTAGCACTCCCGTGGGGAATGCGCTGCTCACAGGTGAACCAGCTTGTTCATGACCCACTGGTGATGAAAGTCCTGTCTCCTGAAGGACGCTTCTCTCCTTTTCCTAGAGGCCACTTTGACTCCGCTTCCAGCTCCCCGTGGCTTTCTGTTTCCCCTTGAAGTGTAGAGGGTCTGGGCATGTGCTCACTGCCTCCCCTAGCTTCTCTGGGAATCCGGCCTGCTCTGAGCCTGCTTCCTCTGGGGTTGTGCCCCCCGTCGGTTCAGGCGCTCCGTTTTCTATCCTGGGACCTCTGGGCATTTCTGGGCGTACCTAGGACTGTTAAGATTCTGGCACTGGGATAACCTGTGCTCGCTCACGTGCGTTCTGCGGACACCCTGCTGCCTCCCCTGACCCCTGTTTTATGCCCACGCGTCCTCCCCACCCCCAGAGGAATGTGGTCTGCAACACGTGGTCAGCCACACCAAGGCCCAGCCCAGGGCTGGTGGCACTGGGCAGTCACACGTTTCTCTGGGAACACTGCAGAACACCTCCCTTTCCACCTGTCCACTCCTCCTGTGACCAGTTCCGGACCTCTCAGCGTCTCCTGTCACCTCCCCTGATGCCCCACGGTTGGTCAGTGCCCCTCCTGATGTGGGAAAGCTGGAACGGGGCCCTGTCAGGGCCAGGGCGCTATTGTCTTTCTCAGCCTGTATGCGTTTGGGACCCTAGAGAGTTACTTTGACAGTGATGTTTTTTTCAGCAGCAACACTCCCCCGCCCCACACTCCAAAGTCCCTTCAAGTTCGGTTTGCAACTTAGCAAATGGTGATTTGGATGAGAATCTTTGGGTTGGGGGCACTGGCTTTTGTTTCCCAGGGACACCCCTGAGCGAATACAGGGGTGCTGTGAAGCTTCCTCCAGCAAGCGAGGGGGTTCAGGGAGCCTTCCACACCTAGCAGTGCTTGGGTTCTCAGGGCATAACTTCAGCCTCCCAGTCATGGGCTCTTGTTTCTGATTAAACTGTTTTATGATCTTGTTTTCTGTATTATGAGGCAATACCTGTTCATTGTTAAAAAAAAAAAAAAAAAAGAAAGAAAGAGAACGAGCTAGAGAGCTACAAGACACAGACTAGGAATAAAAGTGACTAAGTAAAAATGCAAGTGACAGGTAACCAGCCTGGGCTACTGTGCTATCACCGGAGAGGTTCTGTCACCTTGTGGGTCTTTTTCCGATCCTGTGTGCATGTGCGTGCATGTGTGTGTGTACCTGTGTGTACGTGTGTGTGTGTGTTTCCCCATGCAGTCTTCATACTTCTTACTAATGCATTGTTGTTGTTTTCCATATTACTGGATAGCCTTCTGCCCTGTAGTTTTGTCTGGCTGTGTAGTGTCATATCAGTGGAATATACCCTGACTCTGTTAATAGGGCATTTAAATGTGGACACTTGGCCTGCTTCCCTCCAAGCTTTGCTGTACTGACCATCCTTCTGGGTTGACCTCTGTGCCATTCTCAGTGTTCCCTTAGGATGGATTCCTGGCTGCGGAATTGCTGGGTCAAAGAGCGAGCACAAGCTTAAGACTTGTGATCCATGTTGTGTCCTTGCTCTCCCTAGAATTATCCTGACTTACGGCCCATGGAGTTCTTGTCCCTACTTCCTCATGTGTGCTGGGCACAAACTACTCTGAAAAATCCTGGCCAACCTGGAAGACAAAACGTGGCGTTCGATTGCTTTAATTTGCATGTCTCTCAAAACCAATGAGAAAGGTTGAACATGACTCCTGAATTTATACCTGTGGGTTACCTCCTGGGGCCAGTTGTATATGTTTATATTAAAAGTTCATCTTTTTCTGAATGAACTCTTTATATAGTAAAGATTGTAACTTTTTGGTCCATCTTTTATCTTATAGATACTCAGGTTAATTGATTTTATTGTTAGTGAAATTTTAAGATCTGTGATTCTTTTGACATAAGTGTTTATAGTTGTCATGTGGTCAAATAGATGCATTACAGGTTTTGCTTTTGGTGTCATAGAGCCCAAGACGATAGAACTCTTGACTTCCTTTTTCTTCCAGTAATTTTTGCAGGTTCGTTTTTTACATGTAAATTTTTCCTCTGTCTGAGATATCTTGGCAGAAGCGATGAACATGGAATAGAACTATCATAGTTCGTGAATGGTAGACCAGTTGTCTCAGTGCTACGTCCTACCCAACTGTCCTTTCCTTCCTAATTTCCCCTTCGCCCATCTGATGATACAAACAGGCCATGTTTTAGACTTTCCGTTTGATTACGTTTTCTCTCTATTCTTGTATGCCAGCTCACACTGTTTTGACTCTTGTGGCTCATGCTATACTTTTAAGACTTCAGGATGCTTTGGGAACAGAACGGCACCACCCAAAAAGCAAGGGATCGTTGACGTTGTTGTACGAGGTCTTTGAATGTACTTAAATGATCTCTCTCCTCCCTGGTGAGAATAAACCATCTGTATTATTTTAAAGCTTTTCTTCAGGGATCTTCTGAACCTGCGAGCATTCAGAGCTGTGAGCAGCATGAGGCTTGCCCCCTGCCCCTAAGTCCCGCCGCATCCCGATACCCAGGAAAGGCGGGTCTGTGTCAGCCCGGGTTCCTCAGTTCCACGGCATCCCATAATCACATCCGTTTTTCTTAAAAATCAGCAACCCCACTCTGCTGACTCATGTTCTCTGACTTCTAGGCGCTTTTCTTCCATAATTGGGTGTGCCGGGCACAATCCTTGCTTTTTCCTTCCTGAGGTGGGGAATTCAGGGTGGAAATGCAGTGGAGGACATGGAGCTCCAGCGGGTGAGGGACGCCTCTTCCCCGCTCCCCCTGTAAGGGCTGTTGCCATGACACTGGTCGGACAGACGCGTCCTCCTGTGCCCTCCTCCCTCCAGCTTCTCTCTGGATCCCACTTCCTGAACTCGGAGGGAGCTTGTGGGTGGGAAGCCTGCTGGGTGGTCTGCCCAGACTTCCAAGAAATCCTCGGCCACACCTTGTGCCGGGCCTAACACGGGCCCAGGCCACACTCAGACCACGCTCAGCCGTGCTTTCTTTTCCGATGACGAGGCCGACCGTGATAGTGACGAGGAGGAGGAGCCCGATGAGGACCAGGCCGTGGCTGGGTGATGCAGTGCAAATCCCACAGAGGCCTCCCGTGCACAGATCACTGTCTAATTACTGCACACCTACCTGCTCTGTGCCCTGAGCAGCCGTCGATGCTGGGGGGTGGGGACGGGCGTCTAAGGAACCTGCCTTTTTAGTGCTTGTCCCAATCCTCTTTGCGACAGCAGCAGAGCCAGGTGGTGGAGGTCTCCTAGCCAGGACCTGACTGCATGAACTTGAACCCTGACTCCAGCCCTACTATGATGCGGGGACAAACGACATAACTTGACTGTGCCTTGCTCTCCTTGTCTGTAGAATGGGGATGCTGCCTCACGGGGTTGGTGTGATGGATGCGTGAGTTAGGATGGTGCCTGGCACATACTGTTTGCAGGTGTGTGTGTGCGTGTGTGTGTGCGTGTGTCTCCCCTATACTTCTGGCGAGCCACAAGCTCTGTGCGAGCCTTCCGTCCTCCTGGTGTTCACCGTGGCCCAAGCGATTCCCCAGAGCGGATGCTCGGTGAGTATCTCCCGATGGTATTACTGATGGGAATTAGTACTATCCCGTGTGGTGCTGGGCTCGTTATCAGTGTCTGATGGAACCATCACAAAGCCTTCAAACTGGGGGTCACGTCTGTTTTGTAGATGAGAAACCCAAAGCTCAGGGAGTCCAAGTCACTTGCCACAGATGGTCCAGCAGCCAAGTGGCAAGGCCAGGAGTCATCCCCAGTCCGCCTGACTCCAGAGCAGAGCCCGGATAAACGGATGGATCCAGAATGGGGTGGACGCGAGGGAAAGACACCTGAAAAGATTTAAGGAATTTAATAGGATCTAGGGAAGTGGGTGTCGTAAAGGTGAAGGGCTCATGGGCAGTCGGGAAGGGAGATGGTGGACTTCTCGCCTCTTGGTTTGCGAGGGAAAGGAAAAGCAAGGGGTGTGGAAGGTGCTGGGTGCATGGGGGGGTGGAGACCCTCTGCGTGCTCCCCAGTGGTGCCCGTGCCTGGCCTTGCTGGTCTGCCCGGCTCAGTGCCCGAGCAATGGGGGCAGGCCTGGCCTTAGGCTGGGGCCCTGCTAGGAGGCCTGTGGTCTGCGGGGACCCGACAGGAGCCACAGGAGGCAAGGGGGGACATCCAAGCACACTGGAGAGTCATGGCCTCAAGGGTGCCATGCTGTCGGGGGACCACAAACGTGAGCGGCAGGAAACTTGTGTGTAGGCGGCCAGGATGGGTGTTTGAGTGAAGGACTGAGGGGTGGGGCTGTGAGGCAGGCTGCGAGCCTCCCGTGTTCCCCCAGAGAAGGATCTGGCACCTGCCTGGGCTGTGGTGGGTGGAGCACATGGGAGGAGGGAGGCTGGGCAGTGGGCAGGGGCTGGTTGGTGGGGGTGGGGGGCCAGAGAAGGCATTGGGGTTTTCCTCCAAGTGTGAAGGGAAGTTGGGAGCTGTGTGTAGGCCTGATGTGATCCTGCTTACATTTTCCTAAGATCCCCGGGGCTGCCCTGCAGCAGGCAGGGGAGAGGCTGTGGGAGTTCCCAGGTGTACATGGTGGAGGGGTGGGTGGAGAGGGGACGGTGGAGAGAAGCGGGCACATTTGGGGTCTGCGTGGGGGCCAGTGCCGCCAGAACTTGGTGGCTTGTTTTTGGGAGCAGAAGGCACGCGGGCAGCCACCCGCATGTCCTTCTCAAGCGCTGGCACGGCTCTGGAGCTTGGCGCCACTTGCTGGGGGACACGGGCCAGTGGTCCTGGGGAGCCTGGTGCAGTGCAGGGCTGGATGTTGAGAGGAGGGGTCCCAGATGCAGAATAGAAGGCATCAGACTGGGTCGCCTGACCTCTCTGGCTGTGCTCAGCCTTCCCTGGGCACACCTGACCTTACACACCTCGGTGCGCTAGGCGGGGGGTGGGGGGGTGGGGAGCAAGTACCAGGTGGCCCAGACTTCCTGCAGCCCAGCCCTGGGGAACGGTAGAAAGTCTCCTGGGGGGAAACATGCGCCATCAGGGATTTTATTGCTGAGTAAGACATGAGTGGCTTGGGGTGGTTGATCCTGGGACTCAGAAGAGAAAGCTGAGGTTCCTTTGCAGGTGTCCCAGGCCATCTTGGCCCCTGTGGTCCAGGATCAGGAGCTTCTGATCCAATTGGCCCGCTCCAGAACCATTCCTGCAGTTCACCGGCAAAGCGGGAGGGTATCGAAGGACGGGCCATGGACTTGAGGCTCCTGGCCGTCAGCGCGGGACCCAGGGAGCCTGATGGAGCGAATGGGGTGGGGGTGGGGCTCCCCAGCCTGTCGCTTATTCTTTATCAACCCTCATCCACAGAGCAAAGCAGAGGAGATGCTCCTTGTCCCCTCCTGTGCCTCCCCCTCGCCTCAAACTCCTGTTCCTGTAGTTTTCTCCGTCTGAACTAAGGCTGCCCCTGGGTGTTTCCCTTGCATCCACATCTTCAGAGGAGCAAGAACCCAGGTCCTTGGCATGCCTGGTCCCTTGACTATACCACCAGGGGGTCATGCCCAAACACCTGGGCCTCTGGAATGTTCCATCCCATCCCATTGTCCAAACGGAGTGGAGTCGTAAGCAAAATGAGAATCTTCCTGGAGTTTCTAGGCACTGAGAAGAGAAAACATGGTCCCTAGAGTCAAAAAAGAAAAAAAAAAAATCCCATTTGACATTTATCTGAGGTGCTGTGGAGAAGAAGAAAGAATTTGAAAATGAACCAAGGGACCCGCGGCCCCATCTTGGACACTGCCGTGTGTGACCCAGGCCGGGGCCTGGTTTGGTCATCCCAGATGCCTCCCCCTTCTTCACGCACTGGCGTACAACCCCAGGTCTCCCTGACGGCTCCCCAGTGCTCTTCCTCCTCTGTTCCCATTGCCCCACCTTGGTTCAGGCCCCCAGCCCACACCTGAATGGCCTCCAGGCTCCATCCCCCTCCGAAGTTTGCAGGGGCTTGTGGCATGATGGTTGTTCTTACCTGTCGTGAGCAGTGTATCTGGATTATCTTAGTGTCTTGGACTCTTCATTCACTCATTCATATTGAGGCTAGGCTTACATCCATCAGGCGGTTTTCACTGTCCTGCCTTTGCTTGGGGCCAGGTTAGGAACCCTCCTCTGTCCCAGCCCTAATTACCTGTGTGTCTTCTAATTAAGCCCTCTTGCTATTCCCTAAAAGGCCAGGCACACTCTGCCTCAGGGCCTTTGCACTGGCTTTTTCTTCTCCTGAAACTCTTTCTTCCCCTATGTATCTGCATGACTCACACCATAACTTCTTTAAAGTCTTTACTCACATGTCACCTGCTTGATGAGGCCTCCGTGACCACCGTTTAAAATCACAGTGCTCTTCCCTGACATACCCTGTCCTCCTCTCCTGCCTGATCTTTCTTCTCACAGGCCACACGATCTCCTTACATGTCTTGTTGCTTCTCTCTCCTCAGTTACTAGCGACAAGGACTTCTGTCTGTCTGTTCACTGCTGAATCCTCTGTGCCCGGCACTTAGGCTTTCAACAAATTATCTGCTGAATGAATGAATGAATGAATGAATGAATGAAGTGCATGTCTCCATTTTTAAATGGTCCATCTCGGCATCTTCTGCACTAGAGCCCAGCCTCCTTGAATGCAGGACCGTGTTGCGTTTGTCTTTGTTTTGGCCATAGGATGTCCTTGATTCCTTTTTGATGAATGGATGGCTGTCTCAGCCTCCATCTGAGTTCCCAGAAGTCTGAACATGTCACTTCGGTCTCAGAGGCTGGCATCCCAACCCCTTATCGTCCACCCACCCCCTGCGTTGTGTCTTCCTTCTCTCCCCCAGCCCCTCACGCTCACTTTGGACTCATCTTTCCCTCCTTTTGTCCACTGGCGAGCCATGTGCTTTCATGAACATCATATGTTCCCATCTCCGAGCCCTTTGCTTCTGCTGTTCTGTGTAACTGGAATGCCCTCACCTTTGGTCTTCTGGGAAACTCCTGTGTATCCCTCATTTGCTTTGACCCCATCTTCCCGGTGCACACCCTTATGTCCATCCCCGCTAGCAGGGCCCCCACTCCCTAGACCACGCCTACCACCTTGGCTCAAGGATGACCTTTTCCAGCCAGCTGTTCCCCTTTGTGCCCCTTGGTTCTAGACAGTGTCTGTGGGTTAGAATTACCTGGGGAGCTTTTAGAAACTACGCATCGGGGCCTCACTTCGGACTGGTTAATTGGGTGCATCAATCCCCCATCTACGGGTGGGGAAAGCACACTTTCTTCTAGAGCTTTCCAGGGGAGTCCAATCTTCAGCAAGAGTGGATCTCCACCAGAACAGATAGATGATTGCTCGTACTCTAGACGAGTTCTTCCTTCCGGCAGCCCTGTGGTCTCGGGGTATGCATCTGGGCGCAGGTGCTCACGCTTACTGCACTGCTGGGACTGGTCCAAGTACAAGGCAAGCATGCGGACATTGCCCTGGCACCGCAGCGCCTGGGCCTGACGCCTGAGGCCTGGGGTCTTTTTCATGGTGGTTGCTTGCTAGGTATTTGCAGGCTTAAAGTGAACCTAGCCAGGATTCCTCAATCCTGGGTCCCGAGAGGGGCGAGCAAACTCCTTCCAGGACTTGACAGTCTAGTTTCGGAGGCTTGTCCGGGTTCCAGGCCCAGGGGGTGCTTGCTGCCTTCTGAACAGACACCCCATCTATGTGTCCCCCAGCACCTCTAACCCCCATACCCTAGACCAGGCCCTCGTAGCTCTCTGCCCAGAAGCTGGCATCCCCATCCGCTCCGGGCCCGATCAGGCATGACGCCCCCCAACTCCTGACTGTTCTGCTCCATCCCCTCCTCTCTGTCTCTCCGTCTGTGTCTCAGTCCTCTGCCACCGCACCTCCACCCCTGTCCCCTGCCTGATCTGGTCTTTAACTCGCCATCGGGGTGACCCTGTTGTGCAGAATGTGTTTGAGGGCAGCTGCCTTCTGGGTCTGAATATGCCTGGTCCCCGGCGCACGTTTGCCTGACGCCTGACTCTGTGCCTGACTCCAGCCCTCAGCCGGTGCAGCCTTCCCGCCAGCCAGAGTGCACCCATGTTCTTACGCTGCCTGCCTCTGTGTCTTTGCGCGTCCTACCCCATGGGTTGTGAAGACCCCGCTCGTCTCCTGCTCCCCAGCAGTAGGGTGGCTCATTAGCCACTCTCAGGGTCAACTCCATAGTCCTTGTGACCGTCAGACTCTCTTCTGGCCCCGGAAGGAGAGGATCAACTCAAGTTCGTGCCCTGAGGAGCCCAGCGGCGTCCCCCTGAATCGTAAAGACCACTGGCGCTGGGGGGGTTCAGATGGTGTTTGGGGAGCCTGTTCTCCCTGCAGACCCTGGACTCTGTCCCATCTGTGGGGTGAGGTTGTGGAGCTCCCTGGTGTGGCCATGCTGGGGGACACCCTGGGATCACACCCTGGCCATCAGATTTGGCTTCCGGCATTCACAGAGCATTGTCCGGCTTTATATTTCAGGAGACCAGAGTGCCAGCCCTGGGTCCCTCCCTGCTGACTGAGCGTGACGCGAGCGTTCCTAGCCCAGCCTGTCCCCAGAGCATCCCCGTGCCCGCCTGCCCTCCTGCAGGCTCTGAGCTCCTTCTCATGCTTTCCTGGTGCTCTGACCCATGCCGCTTTCCGGAATCTTCCTAGAGTCAGTCCCCACTGAAGGGAAGCTGTCACGGGTTGCAGAAGGGGCAGCTTTTCCTGCAAGTTTTCCAGCACCAGGCCAGAGGCTGGGGTCGCAGCACCTGTACTCGCTCCTCGTCCTTCAGTCTTGAAACCAAAGCAAACCAAGATTTATTTTATTCTGAAGTGGTTAAGACAAGCGGATACCGTAATGGATACCTATGTGTCCACCCCCAGCTTTATCACATTGCAACATGATGCTTTTTAAAATTTTTTTAAGGAAATTGGTCTTTACGACCACCCCACCCCTACCCCAGGTCTTGCAAACGGAGAACGCGCACCGTGGAGAGAGAGAAAGGACTGGGAGCCAGCGGGCCAGCCCTCCCCTCCAGTCCCGCCACGCGCCCGTGTGGATTCGAAGGTTCTTTGGGACTGGAGCCCCAGAATCCTCCCTAACCTTTCTTGCTGGCTCATCCTTGCCCTTCTCCTGCCTGTGGGCAGAGAGCAGGCAGAGGAAGGCCCCGAGCTCTTTAGTGTCCCCAGAGGAATGCACACGGCTGGTAGGCAGCACGTAAACAGGGCGGCTCCTTCCTCGGGCTGATTCTGTGCTTCAGGGGTCAGGAGAGGGGCCGAGGGGCCAGGGCTCCCCATGTTGGTCTCTGTTTGCCCTCTGCCACTTCTCTGCGTGGAATGCTTTTCTCGCCTGCCCCTTATACCCGGCTCCTGTTCCTCCTTCTATTCCGTGCCCCAGACCACTGGCCCCGGTCCGTTATGATAGGAAGCTGGAGCGCGCTGGATGTTTGCTGAGTGACTATTTGTTTCCCGCTGTGTTCTAGAGCAGAACCTGTATGTTGTGGGCACGCCAGGAAGATTTGTGGAGCGGGTGAATGAATGAACCCATCCGTGGAGTGCCCTATCTCGGGGGCAGGCAAGTCTCCACTAGGAAGAGCTGATGATGATTTTGGGGCGTTCTGGGCTGGCCCGGCGCTGTCCCCATGTCTGATTCCGGGAATGAGGAGGGTGTTTTGGGATGCCCGGGCCAGAGGCTGCGTCCTGTTGTTTGCTCAGAACAGGCCCCACCGACGTCCCAGTAGTCTAGCCATGGGGAACAGTGAGCAGTGGGGCAGGCTCCCCATCCCCTCCCCAGCCCGGCCTCCCCTGCTCCCCACGGTGAGGCCAGCAGCCTCCTGGATGAAGCCACAGGGCCTGCTGGTTTGCAGGAATCCCGGTGTGTTTTTTTCCCAGCGAGTGACTTTCAATTGTCTTTAAAATGATTGCTCAACTTGAAAACCCCTGCAGGCGGGTGTCTGGGGTGGTTTGGATCCTGCTCAGCCTTTCATTCCTTTCCCCAAATTGCTCATTATTTCATTTGCATAAATTTTAGTGGCAAGATACCGCCTGAGGCCTAGGAAGCTTGAGTAGATCTGGTAACGGGGCAGCGGAGACAAGTGGCGGGGCCTCCGTCTGGCCCGGGGTGCGTGTGTCTGCGATGTTCTTGAGCTCCGTCCTCTGCAAACGCTCTTCCAAGAGCAGCCGTGGGAGGAAGACCCGAACACGCTGCTTCCAGGAGGCTCGATGCCCATCGTGCGTGACCTTGGTCTGTCCCCTTCTCTCCTCACGTTGTCACCAAGGGCCCTGCCCCGGCAGGAGACAGAGGCCAGACAGACCCCGGCTTCCACCTGGGCTCTGGTATCCCTGACCCGTCTGTCAATCCGTCCGCACCGACTTATTGAGTGCTCGCACCGTCGTACTGATAGCTGGGCACTGGGTGCCGCCCCAGGGAGATGAAGCCCCGAAAGACACAGGAGATAAGACACAGTCGGGGGCAGTGTGCACCAGACAAGGCAGCTATGTTAGGTGCCAGGCTGGGGGAGCCGGGTGTCAGAGCTTTGGGGGGACAGGATGGGGGAGGGGAGGGTGGGCCAAGACAGAACTAGGGGCCCATGGGCTGAAGAGGGAGACTTGAAGAGGGTCTTGAGGGTTGGCCAGGAGCCCTCTGGGGCTGAGTGCCCACCAGGTGAACCCCAGGTCACTGGAGTCTGGGAGCTGCCGGCCGGCACCCCACCCCATGGTGAGCAGACGAGGCCAGGGCGCCGGTCCCCCGGGTGCACCCGAGCATGTTGGGACTTGACATGAGTGTGGCACAGAAGGTTGGGGCAGGTGCTCCGCGTCGAGTCTGGCTGCCCTGGAGGGGGGGGGAGTGGCATGCAGGGGAGGGGACATGCGGTGACAGCAGCAGTAGGGAGAGGGGAGGTTGTGAAGAGCCTCCAAGGCCAAGCCAAGGAGTCTAGGTGTGTCCTTTGGGCATCAGACAAGGCGCCAGGTGGAGATACTTGAGACCCAACGATCGAGCAGGGGCATGTATGCCGAGGAAGGTGTGTGGGACAGCATCCCACGTGGGCAGGAAGTGGGCCGAGGGAGGGTGGGGGGAGGCCCCAACGGGCAGCCCTGAGGTCTCAGACCTGGCCCCTGCTCCCCACATGTATCAGCGTCCCCTGAGGCAGCTCACTGAGGAAAACCAGTGTCCCCCAAAGCCTGGCTTCAGAGTGCGGCTTGGCCTTCCCTGGCCAGGTCCAGGTGGAGAGCTTGCTAAGACCTCCTGGATTTTGGTCCCGGGAGAGACGGCCCATGCCACCTCTCGGGGCTCCAGTCTCCCGCTGACTTGGTCACTGTCCTGGACACTCGGTCCATCCCGTGTCTCAGTGTTGGCCAGGAGCCTCCTGTGAGCCCAGCACGCTTCTGGGCCCATGAGGGAGTAGGAAAGAAAGAAAACATGGCCCTTGTCCTCAAGAGCTAACCATACCCACAGTTAGTGGAACTTAACATTAAATTGTTGGACCATGACACACAGTAGAAATATATTTACCATATGAATCATGATCTAGGACATCTGTCTGTCCATCATCCGTCCATCCATCCATCCCTCCATCCAAGTCAAATGGACCTTTGCTATGCGTGACCCACCCTGATATTCCCTAAACTTCTTCTTTTTTGTAATGCTGCCCCAAAAGCCATTACCCCCATCCTATGACCCGCTAACAGGTGGTTACCTTCAGCTGGTGTTAAGCACCGGCTACCCTGGGGAGTTGAAGCTGACACGCTTATACGGGTTAGCAGACAGTCTGGGAGAACCTGCCTGGTGGTGTGGGCTCTGGGTGCCCTGGGCCAGCAGACAAGCAGGGGTCATCGCGTGGACAGAGGCAGAGAGCGGGGCCGGCGGCGGGGGCTCAGAGCCCAAATCCAGGACCCCTGTGCAGGTCAAGGAGGGTGATGGCTCCGACTAAGGAAGGGGGTCGAGGGGTCTGGGGGAGATTTGGGAATTTCAGAGTCCATAGGACGTGGGACCTGGTGATGCGACAGGTAGCAAGATGAGGAGGCGGGAGAGGATAAGGGGTCTCCTCCATGTCTAGCCTGCACTTGTTGGCAGATGTCCTAGAAGGCAGCTGGGCTTGGGCCCCCGAGAGACCAGAGTTGGGGGGAGGGCGGTGGGACACATGCGTCACACGCTCGGAGAGGATTCCTGGAGATGGAGGCTGATAATTGAAGTCAGGTGAGATTAGCAAGGAGGACAGTCAAGTGAGAGGAGAGAAGCCCAGCTTGTCGTGGAAGAACCGCACCTTCGATGAGGGTGAGCCTGGAGGGGAGATGGGGCGGGAGGAGGAGAACCAGGCGTGGAACCGCTCTGAACGTCGGGGCAAGCCAGGCCTGCCAAGAGCTGGGGGCGTGCCCGGCAGGAGCAGTCACGGATGTTGGTGGGGTTGGCGGCATCGTGGCTGTGGGTGGCCTTAGCATGGTGCTCTGGTGGGACCACGGGATGAAGCAGGCAGAGAGGGGCAGGCCGAGGTGAGCTGGTGGGGAGGGATGGGGAGCCGGTGGCTGCGGGGAGATGTGGGCTGGATGGGGGGCTTTCAAAGAGGGGGTCCCTGCCAGTGGAATGAGGGGACGAAGGGGGACACAAGGGAGAGGCCGGGTATCTGAAGAGAGAGGATGGGTGATGCTGGGCTTCCTGAGGAGGCCCAGGGGTGGGGTCAGAACCCCACGGGGGAGACCTCCCCCAATGCACTGGAGGAAGGGGGCCGCCCGTGAAGGTGGCTTCAAGGGGGGAGCACCAGGATGGAGGAGTTCTTGTCTCCCCCGAGAAGCAGGAGGTGAGGCCACAGACTGCAAGGTGTGGAGGTGAGGAGGGAGGTGGTGGGGGCCGGGGGTTCAAAGAGCTTGGAGTGCTTGACCTGAGTTGTCCAGGGAGCGGGAGACAGGGTGGACAGGTCTTGACTCGGCAGATATTCCCAGGGACCGACTACGTACCAGGCCCTGTGTCCTGGGCCCTGGGGGTACAGCAGGGAACCAAAGAGACACAAAAATCAATTCCTGCCCTCAGGGAGCCTCCGTTCTGCACGGCGGGGAGACACATGCACGCAGGTGCTGGTGTGTGTCTGCCGTGAGATGATAGGACGGGCGACGGTCCACGTGCACAGCGCATGCGTGCGGGAAGCCACGTGCGCTGCGGACGCAGCTGGCGTGTGAGAGGGCTGGCCGTGAGCTTGTGGTGTTTGGGGGGTGCAGTGTAGGTCCCCCTGGGAAGGGACCACTCAGCAGTGAGCGGTGAGGTGTGGCTGTCTAGGGGGGCTGGTGGCCACGGATTTATGGGGTGTCCTCTTCCCTGTGGTGTGACTTGCCCAGAAAGGCCAGCTGTGTGGGCCGGAGTAGAGGAGAGAGGAGGTGGTCATGGCCCTGAAGGGACCACAGACCCGAAGGCCCCCTGGGGTGGGGGGCCCTGACACTGCTTGCTGCGTGGGCCCTCGCCTTGCCCAAGTCCTGTCTTCTGCCTCAGCTCCCCCTTCTTGCTGTGTTGGAGCTCCGTGTAACGAAGACGAGTGAGAATTTGGGGACGGGGTCTCATGGGCGAGCAGCATCTCTCTTAGCGGAGAAAACTGGTGACCATCGGTGTGGCCGCTCGGAGATGTTGTTCCTCCTTTTGCATCATTCTCACCTCTGTTCTACGCGGCGTCTTTCCAGAAAGATCGTCACAGTGAAAATCCCTTCAAACCCTGGGCACAAACCACGTGGGGCCAGGGCTGGAATAGTCGCATCTTAAACCTCGAGGGCCTTCGAGACGTTCCCCTGGCAGAGCGTGCTGAGTGCATTGCTGTCTCCCCTTGAGGGACCCAGGCAGGGCACGGCCCCTGTCTGAGCCTTGTGTCTCCTGCGTGCAGGATGTCTTCACCAGTGCTGTCTTAGGGATGCTAGTAACTTTGGTACTGGTCCTGTGTTTGCTGGGGAACAGATGGACATCACCGTGGCCCCCATTTCCAGAGAAGGGAACCGAGGCACAGAGAGGTTCATGGGCAATCTCAAGGTCAAGAACGCAGTGCTGGTGTGACAGGCGGGATTTGAACGCAGGCACCTGGCTGGAGGCTCACATTCTTCACTGTGTGTTACAGCCTTATCTTCATCTGATAAGAGTGTTCCTAATTCCTGCTCCCTTTACTGACAGGCGGAGCAGCCGGAGGCCGGGTGATGGGGCCCGGCCACTTGCACGGCCGGTTGCATGGGTACACGATGCGAGCAGGCCCCTGACCCCTGTCTCAGCTCCTCCCTCCTGCCTCAGTGACGTTTGCTGGTGAAGCAGACGTGAAACCTCGTCCCTTGCCCGGACTGCAGCCCGAATGAATCCCGTGATAGCAGCTTGTTTGCATTTGTCAAGCTAATTGGTTTTCCAGACAGAACCACAGACCAGTGTCCCTGCCTCCTGCCCACTGTGCACTCCCATCCCCGGGGGTCCTGACAGCCGGCCGCCCGGCCATCTCGGGTCCCAGTGCGGACCAAGGCGGGGGGGGGGACAGACGAGGGCCGCCCGTCCAGGACACCAGAGGCAGGGCAGTGGTGAGGACAGCGGTGCTTGGCCCCCTAGGCCGGCCCGGCTTCTGGCTCCCCGGCTTGGGGCAGGCGGATGAAATCCGAACTCTGGAGGGAAATTTACTGCACAATAAAGAAAGAATGGCCCTCTTTGGGGACAATTAAAGCCACATTACTGTGGAATGACAGAGGGCGCCCAGGGAGTTAGCCAAATCCAAAGCAGCCAGAAGCATCAGGGCCAAGAAATGTGGGGCGTTCACTTGCAGGCCCCCGCTTCTCCTTGTACTAGGAACCTGTCTGGTTCCCAGACCCCCTCATTTTAGGGCAAAAAAAGAACTTTTCCAAAGACTTTACCTGAGGGGTATCATTGTCAAAACAACCCCCGTCCGGCTCAGCCTGTGCCTTAAATAGTTCTGTTCTGGTTTCAAAGCCACCCGAGTCACCGTGGAGGTCCAAGGGGAAGGGCTGAGCCCCACCATTTGCAGCTGGGAGCCGAGGCCTGTGCCAGGATTCAGAGCTGGAGCTGAGCACAGGCCCCTGTGGGCTCTGCCCAGGGCCTCGACATCCTCCCCTGGAAAATGGGCTGTTTGTGAGGCTGTCAGGCCGACAATAAAATTAAGCCTCCTTAGTCCTCCGTGTCTTTTCTTTTATGGCTTCTTCTGGTGAGATGAAAGGAAAAACCATAGGGTGTGGGGAGTTTGAGAGAGTGAATGTGCTAGTCCACGCGCTCCATCTGTGCTTTTGTCTCCCTCCCCTTGCAGAGAGGAAGGGGACGAGGAGATGCTTCTGCGGTCACTAGCTGGCTTCGGGGTCAGAGGACCCTTCCAGAGGCCTCTGCACCTTTCATGGACATCCCTCACTCCCCCACCATGGCTTACCTGGCCTGGGGGGCCATGGCTCAGGGGTGGGAAGCAGCTGAGTGAGGGACAACCTCAGGAGAGGTTGCGATGTCTGGGGCTCACCTGGGTGTATGGAGACGGGCCCCAGGTGGGTCACCTGTCCTGCTGTCCTTTGTATCTGAAATGGGCCCAGGTGGCCTGGAAGCAGCTGCTCCCTCTATGAGGACTGCCTCCCACCCTCTGCTCCCACCCCTTGCCCACCTTCTCCTTCAGAGGGAGGTGTTCGGCCCCGCTGTTGGCACTCAGAACAATTTGGAAGAGGAGGGTGAAGGGGTTGTTCAGGAAAGGACCCTCCTCTTTCCTGTAAGGGCCAGTCCCTTGTTTGGTTCTTCCCTGGGAGTTTCAGCCCGATAGAGCCAGCAAGCCACTGGGGTGGCTCGTAAAGCCGGGGGAGATGTTCAAAGTACTCAGCAACCCGTGTGTTCTGGCACCAACCGTTGTGGAGGTGCCAGCCTCATACAGCTGTGTTGGGGCATTTCCACGGAAGATCTGTCTGCCCCAAAGCCTTTGAAACCCTGAAAGAGTGGCTCGTTTTGTTTTTTGTTTTTGTTTTTTAGCTAAGCCCCCACTGTCCCACTGTCACTGCACCAATCTGAGTGCCCAGGCAGGAGATGCTCGGTGGCAGAGCCAACATCTGCCCAGGAGGGGGAGGTGACTTTAAGTCCCCGGGGCCATTTTCCCTGGATTACTAGGACATCATCCCAGAAGCACCATTGGGTTTTTTTCTGCAAATAAACCCCCTACATGTGCCTGCTTCCGCTGTCTCCTTCAGCCATGCACAGTCCCTACCTCAAGGACTCAGGGTCAGTTACAGACTGCAAGATTTCTTCAAGACACCCCATCTACCAACGCATGTGTAAGAATGGTCAGCAGGCTGGTCCTAGCCTCAAACCTGGAAGGATCTCCCCCGCCCAGAGGCAGAACAGTGCCTCCTCCAAGGCTGAGTTGGAAGGGACTTTATCAGCCTTGTTCTGCCTCCTTCTCAGAGCTAGAATCTCCTGAATTTTGTCTCTCTACTTGAATGCCTCCAGAAGTGGCAAGATCACTCTCTTCCCCAGGGTGACCCCTCCTATCCTTGGCCAGCTGGCATCTTCCATTCCTTATTACTCCCTCTGTCCTGTGGTCGGCCACCTACATTCTTCAGTGACATGATGCTTGATTAAAACCTTTAATTGTGATCTTGTGAACACTTTACCGATATCTAGATACGTGATACCCACTGGTTTGGTTAAAATAACTGGATTCAGAATGGGGGTGCAGAGTTGTGGGTCCACTCCACTGCAAAGCATGTCCCGATGAAAATTGGTAAAGAGTTTGGGCCGTTCTGATCATAATTGCCTTCCTCCCCCCTGTTTCCCCCTAAATGGCAGTGTGGTTCCACGTGAATCTTTGCATGGGAAATTGGGGCATGCTGGGGGAACAGCGAGCCCCCGCAGAGCCTGGTGGGGGCAGAGAGGCGGCCTGTCCGCTCAGCACTGATGGTGGTGTCCACGGCCAGGAGGAGGACACTTTGGGGGACATGAGATGAGCAGGTCTGCCCCTCCTGTCACATCTCCACGTGGCCTCAGACATTCGATTTCTGTCCTCATAGAGCAGATATGGAAAGGGGAGTGACTGAGAAAAGACAGGCTGGCATTAAGCAAGCAGGAATGGAAGCCTCAGGCAGCCGCAGGAGTGCAGAAAAGCCTGAGCAGACCTCTTCCCTCCCGCTCCTGCTGAAGCTCGGGGACCCCCCCTGCCACCCTCTGGTGGGGCTCGCAGATGCCCAGCAGGTCACAGCTGCCTTTCATTAAAAAAAAAAAAAAAGCTGTTATGTAAAAATCACACATTTTAGGCAAAGCACCCATCTGATGGGGGTCTGGAAGATACTGCAGATAGGACAGCCTTGCAACACTTGGGACATACTTTCACCAGAAAGTATTTGCTGAAATTCCACTGTAACTGGGCGTCCCCGTATATTTATTTGCTGAATCTGGCAACCTTAGTTGGTAGAGTGCATTCAGTGTTGACCCAGCGTGACCCCCCAACCCCCACGGCAGGAGCCCGTTTTCAGCCTGTCCCCACCATCCACAGGCAGGGAGCTCTGGCTCCTGGGCTCACCAGGCGCCATGTGCTGTGTCACATCCCTGGAGCGGTTTGGGCGGCAGGTTAGGCCGGTCTCCGGACCTTCGAGCCTGAGTCAGAGTTGAAATAACAGGTCCAGCCCAGGAGGGACGATGCCCGTGGGTCAGCGGTGACGGGAATGGGAAAGGTGTCCCGGGAGTCGGATGAGTTTCCGCCCGGTGTCACGGGGGCAGAACGCCCTGCAAGTCATTAAAGCTCCCTCTCCGCCAGCCTCTCCCACGGCCGCTGGAGTCCGGCCTCGCATCTCCAGCCCTGCATGTGTCAGATCCGGTGATGGGACCCATTACAGATGGGAAATGACTCCAGGGAGCCAGGGGCCAGGCTTGGCCAGCGCGGCTGGCAAATCAGCCCTCATATGTCCGTTTAATAAAACACAGGGAGTGTGCACGCCACCTCTGGGGAAGCGGGCTTGGAAGGCAGCCCCTTCCGGGCAGGGCGGACAAGCCACAAGGCAAAGAGGATTTCGTGGCCATCAAAGTCTGGGGGGGAAGCTTTGCTCGGATGACCTAGCTTCCACTTCGAGAAACTTCATGGCCTTCGGGAATGCGTTCCAGCAGCCTTGCGGGGGTTTATCAAGCTCCCTCCCGCCCACGACCATGCCGCCCTCGCGTGCCGGAGGTCTGGAAAGAGCCCTGAATTAGGAGTGCCCCTAACGAGTTCCAGGTCTTTGGCAAAGTCCCTTTGCTGGTTGGGGCTGCATTTTTCTCATCTCTTCGACAGGAGGGTAAACTAGGAAACACTGAAAGCCCGCAGGAGCTCCAAGATCCTGTTTTCACCCTTGGGGGATGATGTCCCCTTTTCCCAGTTTGGCTGAGAGATCTCATGTGAGAATGGGGATAGGGTGGGGGCGTTCATACAGGGTCCTGATGTAAGGAAGAAGCAAGACACCCTAGTCTCTGGACCTCTGCTTTGCAGCCAGTAATACCCCTGAGGGCAAGGGAGTTTGCATCTTGTACTTGGTGGGCCAACCCCCAGCCCCCCCCCCCCCGAAGATTCCAGAACAGGGCCCCGAAGGTTCCAGAATAGAGCCTGGAAGGTTCCGGAACAGGGCAGCAGCAAGGTGAGAGGAGCCTGAAGGGGGATTTGGGAAGGAGGGCCATTGGAATCCGGAATGCCACACAGTGGGCCAGGGCTGGAGTCCCCCCCCACCCCTGGGGGAGGTGACAGGGCAGGGCCCCCTCCACCCGGCTGCCTGGGGCGGGGCTCTGGAACGGCCGGGAGGGAGGATCTGAGGAACGAGGGCATTTCCTCCACCGAGAGGGGCCTACCGCCTGTGAAGACGAGGATGTTTGCGCAGGAGGAACGCGGAGTTATGCCTTAGCGGCGAAAAGGCCTGGGCAGCGTGAGGAGTTATGGCGTCAAAGCCTGAGGGAAAGCAGAGCAGCCAAAAAAGGGCAGAGGGAAGAAAACGCTAAGATGTTTACAGAGAGAAAAAGTCAGTGGAAAAAGTGACGGCGAGGTCAAGCCGATTCGGGGGGTGGCCCTGCACGGTCCACTAAGGAGGGGCCGGTCGCCCCAGCAGGCCGTGGCTGTGCCTGGGGGACAGCGGGGGCCACTCACCCAGGTACCCCTGACCCCCAGCCCCAGCTCCCCATCAGCCTGACGTTGGGGGGGCCCCCATGATGGGCCCTCTCCCTGCCCAGCTGGAGTCCACGTTCGTGCTGGAAGAAGGGGGTGAGCCCCGCAGACATCAGCTCTGTCCCCCGCTCCCAGTGTGTCCTTCTCCAGCAGCCAGCAGCCGGAGAGGGTCTGGCTGGGTTGGGAGGGGGGGACGGCTCCCAGCTGCTCTTTTGTCTGACATCCTGACAAAGGGGCCGCCTTTCCCAAGCCCCACAGGTGTGAAGAGCTTGTTACTGCCTAGTGTTTGTTCAGCCCTATTAGTGGCCCGAAGGCCTGTTGACAGAGGGCCCCTTTGTGTGCAGACCCGGGCTAAAGCTCTCTAAGCCTTCGGCAAACACAGGCCACTTATCTCCCGGGACTTTATCAGAAACCATCTAAAGCCCGCCGTGGCTGCTGGGAACTCCGGCCTCCTTGACTGACGCGGGACCCGGTTTCCCACTCCGTTTTTACAGTTGTTTTTCTGACCACCTTGATCCACTTCTTACAGATTCTGTTTCTGATATTGGAGATAAAGCACAGGTCCCGGGGGTCAAAGTTGGAGCTTTTAAAAACAAAAAACAAACAAAAAAAACAAACCACAAAACCACGCCGTGGCTCTGTGGGCCTTCTGTCCACTGAGAGGAGGCTCATCAGAGAGACCTGGGGGGGTGGTTGGGGCTCCTGACGAGCGTGGCTTCGGCGTGGTTCCTGAGCCCACCAGCCAAGATCCCTGCTGCTGACCGCCAAGCCCCCCCCCCACCAGGACCCCCCACATGCCCAAAAGTGGATTCGTTCTCTTCCTCAGAATGGTTTCCTCTGCCCAATACCCCGCTGAGTATCCTTGCTACACCCTTTCCTTCTGGAAGACACAGGTCGCCACTGTCCTGTGGGCTGCCCCCGCCCCCGTCCCCCATCACCTTCTCCTCGAGCAGGTGGAAGCTACAGGATGCCCCAACTGGTCAGCAGGACAGACCCTCTCATCCCACCTACAGCCTACCCATCGGGCTACCTGAATCAGAAACTTCCAGGGCCGGGGCTCAGCCATCTGGGTTTTGGTAGGCAATCTCAGTGATTCTCTGCACCTGCGTTTGAGAACCGTCACACTCTGGGGTCTTGCGGGTGTGTGTGTGTGTGTGTCTGTGTGTGTGTGTGTGAGTGGCTCCTTGAATTGTCAACCAGAGCTCGAGAGAAGGAGGAAGGGGGCACACCCTCGAGAGCTCCAAAGTGCATGGTGTCAACCCCCATAGCAGCTGTGCTTCCTGACGCATTTTTTTTAAGATTTTATTTATTTATTTGAGAGTGCACAGCAGGGGAGAGGGGCAGAGGGAGAGGGACAAGCAGACTCCCTGCTGAGCAGGGAGCGCCCTGCGGGACTCGATCCCAGGACCCTGAGATCATGACCTGAGCTGAAGGCAGACACTTAAGTGACTGAGCCTCCCAGATGCCCCTTCGCTCCCTTCTTTCAGACAATTGTCCAGTTCTCCTGGTTATGTCCAGGCGATGCTTTTCAATGGCCTTTTTTTTTTTTTTAAAGATTTTATTTTTTATTTATTCGACAGAGATAGAAACAGCCAGAGAGAGAGGGAACACAAGCAGGGGGAGTGGGAGAGGAAGAAGCAGGCTCATAGCAGAGGAGCCTGATGTGGGGCTCAATCCCATAACGCCGGGATCACGCCCTGAGCCGAAGGCAGACGCTTAACCGCTGTGCCACCCAGGCGCCCCTTCAATGGCCTTTAAATTAAAATTGACACAAGGCACCCCTCAGATGATTGCAAACCCTAGGGCCTTGACTGGAACCAAGCTGCTCGCGTGTGATGCTTCTAGTCTCTTAGCAATGGCTCGATCTGCTTGGCTCACCCCAGCCGGTCACCGCTTGTAGTCTCTGGTGGGTTGACATCTCTGGTGAGGGGGTGTGGAGAGAGGCAACAGCCCGGCCTGGTCACCTCAGGAGAAGCTGAGATCTGGTCTCAGACAACACGCCACAGAGGGCGGAAAGCGTTGAAGATTTATAAACAAGGGTCAAACCATTTCTAAATAAATAGGATACCAGATAGAGTACAGAGTAACAGATCAAAGCTCAAACTCTTAAAAACAACTCAAATATTTGCCTCATTCTGAACCAATCGTCCAAGGAGTAGTTTCTTTCGAAACCAGACCTCTGCCTGCGGCCCCAGCACAGACCATGAACTCTACCCATCGTCTCCCTGCCGGCTCCCTCTCCAGCGAGAGGCTTATGTTCCGACCTATTTCTTTTGCTTCAGTTCCTGGTCCACTAGCCTGGGAGCTTGTCAGGAATGCAGACCCCCAGGCCCACCCCAGACCTCCTGAAGCTGAATCTGCATTTGAACCAGATGCGCAGGTGACCCCTCCCCCCACCGTGCAGGTTGCATTTGGGGCAGCGCCTGCCAGCCAGAATGTTCCATCTGTGTCCTGGTTCTCTTCTCAAGTCCTGCCCCATATGCATCGGTCCCCAGAGGGGCCATGCAGAATGCTCTCCCTGACTGTCAGTCCTTACGGCACTCAGGACACTTGGACATGCCCGATGGATTTCCTGTGCCGTTGCTAGACCACTGTCCCTCTCCCCTCTGAGGCAGAAACATGCTGAGGGTTGAGGGCTGAGGGCGGGACTCTGCCCTGTTTGCTGCTCTCTCCCCTGCACTCAACCAGCAACCATCCGCTCAAAGGCTCCAGGCATCTGCTGAAGGAGCGAACACGTTTGTCACCCGCTGCTGGGCAATACTCAAAGCTGTGGTTGGTCTTAGAGAATAGCATCTTAGCCAGCCATAAGGGGTATAAAAGCTCCCGTGGGTGAGACCATTACAATCTCTCTAACCCAGGCTTTCCCACATTTGGTCCTACTGACATTTTGGGCTGGGAACTGTGCCTGGTAGGACTCGTACCAGCATCCCTGGTCTCCATCCCGTAGATGCCAGGAGCCCCTCCCCCAGTTGTGACAACCAAAGATGTCTGTGGACATTGTCAGCTGTCTGCCTGGGGGAGGGGGGGGGAAACTGTCCCCTTGGGGAACTGAGAGCCCCCACTCCACCCCCAAGGAGCTTGTGAACACTTTGCATGTGCTGAGCGAGTCTCGTGGTCCCTACCCAGCACACAGGCAAAGTTGGTGAAGGAAGTGTTGAGGGAGGCAGCACCTGCCCCAGCCTGCCCCTGGGGCCTGGATGTGTAGAGATTTGTCGATAATCTTGGTGGATCTGAGGGCTGTGTTTCCCTGGGGATGAACATCCCAGGGCTAGGACTGGTCTCCTCCGTACGCCGCCTCCAATTTGTGGATGGTGCCAACATGGGCCAGTTACTTCGGACGATTTAGCTGCAGATATGTAAATCTAAAATTCCTACGCAGGGGGGTGCCTGGGGGGCTCGGATGGTGAAGCATCTGCTTTCAGCTCAGGTCATGATCTCCGGGTCCTGGGATTGAGCCCCAAGTCAGGCTCCCTGCTAATGGGGAGCCTGCTTTTCCCTCTTCCTCTGCCCCTTCTCACTTCTCGTGTTCTCTCTTTCTCTCAAATAAATAAAATCTTTGAAAAAATTTAAAAAGAAATAAAAGTCCTATTCTGCTAGAGCAATAACTTGGGGTCACCTTCTTAGAAGAACTGCCCTAGAAGGGAGGAAAAAAGTCAGAGTGATCCCCTGTGCCGGGAGAGCATAGGAGGGCCCCTGGCCCCAGTCCAGAGCTCTGAGGAGGCCTTGCTGTTCCACTGAGAACCCCTGAGTCATGTGAAATTTAGGGTACCAGGGCCAGGATACAGCTTAGCAATGCTTGTAGGATCCTTTCTGGACCTGGGCTATCCCAGCGAGGTGTATGGCAGGGTGGGGGGCATGTGGGCATGGGGAGTTAGTTTATCAGGTCTTTCAGGAGACGGCCAACACCTGTTTTTGGTAAACTCATCAAACCAATGGATGCAGATTCAGTCCTTATGGTGTACCAGGTCCTCCTTGGGGTCCTGGGAGGAATCCAGGGCATCCTAACTGTGGGTTTTTCTCCTGAAAGCACTGTAGTCTGCTTGAGCAGACGGAAGATACATTGGTGAGTGAAAGCAGCAAGACAAGTTTTAAGTAGCTCAAAGCAATAATAAAAGAAATGTCACAAATATTACAAAGCTGTATCTTGTCGGGATGTGGTCCAAGCAGACCACACAGTTCTCCATCTGTCCTCTTTCTACCCATGCCCCCATCCATGTACATACCTATCTACCCATGCGTGCATCAGTTCATTCATGCATCCATCCTTCCATCCATCCATGCATCTATCCATCCATCCATCCATCCATCCATCCATCCACCCACCCACACACCAACAAATCCATCCATCCATCCATCCATGCATCTACCCACGCACCCACCCACCCATTCATCCATCCATCCATCCATCCATCCATCCATGCATGCATCTACCCACACACCCACCCACCCATTCATCCATCCATCCATCCATCCATCCATCCATCCATCCATGTATCTACCCACGCACCCACCCACCCACACACCAACCTATCCATCCATCCATCCATCCATCCATCCATCCATCCACCCATTCATCCATCCATCTATCCATCCATCCACCCACCCATTCATCCATCCGTCCGTCCGTCCATCCACCGTCCACCTGTCCACCCACCCACACACCCACCTATCCATCCATCCATTCATCTGTCCATCCACTTATCTACCCAGCCATCCACCCATTCATCTATTCACCTACCCACTCAACCATCCATCATCTACTTTCTGACTTTCCTACTTTTGCTCTTTCTTAATTGTACATGAAAATATATTGAAATCTGCTCTGGGCTGGAGGATGTAAGGGCAAACACTGTCCTGTCCTCAAGGAACCAGCACCGCTCAGGAGAGCATTTGTCCTACTTAATCTGAAAGCTTGCTGCCAAGAGCCCTCGTCTGCCCCCTCCTTCTGTCAGACAGGGAGCCCCTGGACAGTTGGGGATGCATCGTCCATCCCTGTCTCCCTCATGGCCTGGGGCATAGGGCCTGGCATGTAACTGGAGCACTCAGGTGTATGTTGAATTGAACTGGCTGGGGGCGGGGGGGGGGAGGAGGACATGGAACTTGGGGTCCAGACCAGACCAGCTCTCTCTGGGTGGCTGGGGGACCCCTGGACAGGATGCAGAGCCCGCAGGGCTCCTGGTCCTGGCTCCTGGAGTTTCCTCAGAAGTTGCGCTGCCCCTGCCCCCTTCTCCCCCTGGCTGACCTCTCTGTTCTCACAAAGCTACCCTTTCCTTTCCTCCTTGAAATCTGATAATGAAACTAATACCCAATATTTTTGCCTCCAAGAGAGGCAGGAGATAAACAGGAAGGCATGAGGGATTAAGGTGTCTTTTTGAGGAAGGGGCTGGGGCCCAGCTGGGAGTGAGGTGACATCTCTGTGTGGAGCGGAGGGACCCAGATGGGGCTGCTTTGCCTGATGCATTTTTCCATTTGTGCAGAGAAAATAAAACACAGAGAAAAGAAAACAAGCCGTAAAATACTTTGCAGAAGCCTGAGCATGGGCAATCGCCACTTGATGTCCCCTGACAGCTCCAAGAGGAGGTGGGAGGGAAGGGAGCCCTGCCTTTTGATGTTTGGCCTCTGAGCTTTCTTTTGTGTGACCGGTTGTTTGGGAAGAACCTTTTGTTGGTGTAAGGTGCATATGGAAGAGAGATATCTCCCAGGGGTTCCCCTTGGGGTGGGGAAGGGGGTTGCTGAGCTCCCTGGAGGGGCTCAGAGGTTCAGGCAGCCCCTTTGGGGGGGGCTGCTAGGGGACAGCTGGCACTGTCTTTACAGAGGAGGACACAGTATGAGCATCTGCCTCTAAGAAGGACCAGAAGATCCTGCTAGTAAGGCTTTTCCTGGTACAAGAGAGCCTTGAGGAAGCCAGGCTTGAGTGATCTTCCCAGATCCCTGTCCCTAGGCAGGTGTGTCAGGCCCTGTGACTTCTGTGCCAGTAGGAAAGGTCCAGATTCTGTGCTGTAGTCCCCGCTGTTCCTTCCAGAAATGTGGGTCCTTCCCTTGGGGGTAGTGAGCCAGGAGCCAGAAGACCTGGGTTCTAGTCCTGGGCCCCCATTTCCTGCCTTGGTGGTCCTGAGCTGGTAGGTCACTTAACCCTGAGCAGCCTGCAGCACCTCTGTCTGGCTGAGTGAGTCCAAAGGGACAGTGGATGTATGTGTGTATGCGTGACCGTCCCCTGTGCTGGTGGAGAGGCGTGGCTGAGCCAGAAGCTGGAGGTGCTGAGGGATCCTTGGTGAGGCTCTCAGGAATCATTCTCTGGCCTAATTTGCCTTCCAGTTGCTTCCAGACTCAGGTGTCAGCTGAATCTTTCCTCTTGTGGCCCCCACAGTGCCTCCTCCTAAGCCAAGTCCTTCTCTGCTTGTCAGCTGAGTGACTAATGGGCATGCCTTTAGCAAGAACACCTAAAGAAACTTGTAACGTCTGAGAGAAAAGTTAAAGAGACAAATGTATATTTTTTAATCACAAAAGTAATAAATAAGCTGGTACAAATTTGTGCAGCTTGTATGGGAGAAAAGGCACATAGTTTTTAGTCCATCATTTATAAGAACATTAGATGTTATAAGAAAAAAAAAACCCCACCTTATTTGAAAAGTGGGCAAATGGCATGAACAGGCAATGCACGAAAAAAAAAAAGAGCGAGAGAGAGAAATATAAAGAAAAACAAACACATGGAGAAATGTCCAACCTCACTGGTAACCAGAGACACGCAAATTAAAATCATGTGTGTGTGTGCTTTCCAGATGAACTGGCGGAGATGAAAAATAAAGAGTACTGAGAGCAAAGGGGTACTATTGTTTTCTTCAGGGGTGTAGTGCAACAGTAGCTCTCAGATCCTGCTGGGAGGGGCTGGACGCTAAGACCGCCTTTCTCCAGGGCAATTCGACAGTTTGGATCCTGAGTTAAAAAGATGCGGATCCAGAAGTTACCCTGGGCGTGCTGTCTTGAGAAACTCGCTGGGCAGCAGCCCTCAGAGCAGAGCACAAATGCACATGTCCAAAGGTGGTTACTGTTGGGGGTGTTTGTATAGTGACAAAGCCGGAACAACCTAACTGCCCAGCCCCCGGGGAGGCCCCGCTTTGAAATGCACCCACTGGGGATTGCAGAGAGCCCATTGCATGCACGAGTACAGGGGAGACGGGACAGCCTTTCATAATTGTGCAGAATGGCATCTGGCATTAAAAGATGTTCATCGCTCTGAGAAAATAGGCCACGGAGGGAGAGGCAGAGTATGACCCACGTCGGTAGGAAAGAATGACAGAGCGCCACAGCTGAGCAAATGTTAATTAAAGCCTGCAAGGGACGACCCCTGTGTTAACCATGGTTGCTGCAAATCTGAGTGCGTTTCCCGCCCCCCCCCCGCCTCTTTTCTGCTTTTGTTTATCAAGTGTCTGGCACTAAGCATTTCTTTAGACATTCCATAAAAATGCGATTCGAAACAAACTTAGCTGAAAAGCAGGCGAAGGGCGTTGAAGAGGGAGCAGGAGTAGACCAGATGGAAGCCAGAGTTATCCTAGAGGTCGGAGCCCGCAGAAGCAGGGGTGGTCTGAGGGGGTGCACGGGATGCCCAGGGTGGGGGGGGTGAAAGGAATATGGGTCAGGGACATACAGTGACACCAAGGCGTGGAGGATAAGAAGGCTGCAAGCAGATGAGGAGGGGGTCTGGGGAGAAGTGCGTCCGCCAAGCCACGGAGGGGGCAGGCAAGGGGTCCTCACACATGGCATGCTCTAGAAGCTGAAAAAAGTTGGGGACAGCTCAAGCATCAGAGCGGGGTGGGAGGATGAGCAGAGCTAACGAGGGGGGTGGGGAGAAGCACCACCAGCTTATTCGGAGCCCTGAGGGTGTGACAACTGATTGAGATTTTACCCAGAGGAAAAAACGGGAGGGCCATTGAAAGACTTTCAGCTGGTGACGAACATCCTCAGATTGGAGCCCAGATCTCCTGCTCCGGTGGCTGGCGGTGGGAAGGGAAGCAGGGCCAGGCAGGAGGGAAACCAGATAAGAGAATGCCTGAGGGAAAGGTGGGAAGGAAACCCCAGTGTGGCCGGCCCCTGATCCCTCGGTGGCTTGTGGAGCAGTGGCAGAAGAAGACAGGCTGGTGGCCGAGCTCAAGGGATGGGACAGTGTGCTGGCCCAGAGCGGAAAGCCCTGGAAACAATGCAGGAGTCTGCTCGGGCTGCTGTCACCGAAAACCTCAGGCTGGGGTCTTAATCAACACACACGTCTTTCTCCTGGTTCTGGGGGCTGGAAGGCTAAGGCAGGGTTGGCTTCTCCCGGGACCTCTCTGCTCCGCTTGCAGACCCCCTCTCCTGTGTGTGTGTGTGCACGTCCCTGTGTGCAAACTGCCTGTTCTTATAAGGACTCCAGTTGGATTGGAGGAGGGCCCACCCTCAGAGCCTCATTTTGATGTAATCAGCTCTGTAAAGGCCAGGTCCCCAAACACAGTCCTGTTCTCAGCTGCTGGGGTAAGGTCTCCGCATCTGAATGGGGGGAGGGACACCACTGGCCCCTTGCAATCAGGATTAGGGCCCAAGGAGGATGCCAGCCCCCCTCCCAACTTGAAGGTGTGTGTGTGTGTGTGTGTGTGTGTGTGTGTGTGTGTGTGTGATGGGGGGGCTGGCACATGGTGGGTGGGCGTGAACGGTCTCCATATGAGAGGGAAGCAGGGCCCTTGGCTGGGGCTCAGGGATTGCTGGGTGGCTGGTAGGTGCTCCTGGGTGCAAACAGGGGAGCCGAGGAGAAGCTCCCGGGGAAGGAGGGCGGCCCAGCCGCGGCGCTGGGGGGAGGCTGGGGCCAGTCCCTCCCTTGCCCCCCGCCCTGACGCCTCTCCCTGCCTCCCCGCAGCCTGTAACTGTAACCTGCACGCCCGGCGCTGCCGCTTCAACATGGAGCTGTACAAGCTGTCGGGGCGCAAGAGCGGGGGCGTCTGTCTCAACTGCCGCCACAACACGGCCGGCCGCCACTGCCACTACTGCAAGGAGGGCTACTACCGCGACATGGGCAAGCCCATCACCCACCGCAAGGCCTGCAAAGGTAGGCAGGGGCGGGGCCGCGGGAACCCAGTCCTCCTGTCCTCTCTTCTGTCCTCCTGCTTTGCCTTTTCCTTGTCCTGCCGCAAACCGGCCTTGACCGGGACTGCGTCGCTCTCGCTGGCGCGCGCGCACGCACACGTGCACACACGGCCTCCCTGGTATTTGGGGGTGTAAGCCTAAACAAAGGGGCGATGGAGACATGGCCCCAAGGAGAAGAAAGGAGAAGGTGTGATCCCTGCGACGGTGCAGGGCCCCCGCCCCCGCCCGGCTGCTCGCCTGCACAGGTGTGCCGCATACCACAGGGCGGGGGTCATGTTCGCAGGGCTTACCGGCGGCACAAAGGGCCCTCTTTTACCCAAACCCCCCGCCCGCACTCACACAGACACACACGGTCACAGTCGCAGGGAGGTCAGCGGCTTCGGGGGCAGAGTCTCAGAAGGAACGTTTAATCCACCTGCAAACAGCTTTCCCTCTGAGGACAAAAAAATTAAAGGGAGACCGGAGTCTCTTTTCGTTCACCGGAGCGAGCGGGGATGTTTTCACTTTCTGCTGTTGTGTTTTCTCCCCCTCACAAAAATGAAGCAATGGTCAGATGACTGAGAGGAGCCATTGAAGTGCCAGGGAACTTTGGGCCGTTATGGGGGGAGATGTGGGGGGCCCCTCACCCCACATTTGCTTTTGGGAATTCTAGGAACCGGGGCTGTCGAGGCCCAAAACTTGAGGCCTAGATCCAGGGCTTGCTGAGAGCATGGGTTCCCAAGAAGAGATTTCTCTCCAAGGGCTCTTGGGGCCACCATCCAGCATGATCAGGATCCTGACACGGACCTGTGTAGCCCCTGACACGGGCAAGACCCAAGCCTTGCCAGGCTCAGGCTCAGATGAGGAGCTGCACTCCAGAAACCCGTCTGTGGCCACTGCCTAGCCTTTGGATGAAGCCAGAGTATCTTCTTATCAGGACATCTGCCAGATGTCGGGCACTCGTGCCTATGACCACCTACGTGACTCTTGGGCCTCGGCGCAAAGTGAAAACATGAGGCTTCTCGTTCGGGAATTGCTAAGAATTTTTAAATGGCAGCAAGCGTGCCCTTCTGAGCATCGGGACCATGAAGCCGGCCCTGCTGGTGGAGAATGCTTTTCTCCAAAACGGAACAGGTTCCCAGCCTGTCTCCTCCCGGAAGAATCCCTTCGGTCCCCCAGGAACAGGGATGAATCCGGTGGCTCCCCAGACACAAGGGAGCTGTCCTCCCAGATCTGTGGACTTAAGGCTGCCTCTGGTGGTTATCAAGAGAAGTTTACCCCTAAAGGTAGCCTGGCTATTTCCACATCCAAAACCAGTGAATCAAGGTGAGTCTCCTCCAGGAGACTTGGAGCAGGGACCGACTGAGAAGGTGGCCTGAGCGAAGGGTCCCAGAAACGCCTCCGGTGGCAGGAAGGCATGAGCAGGAGCGTGGCCAGGGAGAAAGAGGGCTCTGGGTTTTCAGAGACCGTATTTGGAAGGTATCCAGCCCCTGCTTCGCCTGTTGTCTTCCCTTTACAGAAGAAATCAAAGCCAAGGTCTTGTAAACAATGGGTTGCACATAGATCTTGGGGATTTGGCAAGGGAATTTTAATCAGCAGGGGCCACTCAGGTGGGCAGCCCTGTGCCCGTGGTTGAAGGGGTCTCAGCTGGACATGGAAGGACAGCGGTCGTGCACCGTCAGGGCAGGAAAGGCATGTCCCCTGGAGAGGCAGGAGGGAGCAGGCCTTGGTCATCTTGCCATTTGCCTCCCCTCCCTCTCCTCTGTTGCTGCAGTGAGGTGCAAGAGCCCCCCTGTGGCCTCTCCTGGCTCAGGGTGAGATGTCCCGAAGCCACCGGGCCCTAGGAACCTGCAGGTTATCCTCTGGGGCTCAGCCAGGCGGGACAGGCGCGGCAGACGAGGGAGTGGTCCTGTCTTATTATTTTAAACGCTGTGGCTGCCCTTGGTGGCTCTGTCGTCCCTCGGAGCCTTGGACAGCAACTGCCCCCAGCCTCGGTGGGACCGTGAGAGAAGAGCCCGACGAAGAGAGAAACGTGAGGACAGGTTCTGCGCGGAAGGACGCCTGCTTGGGGAACGTAGCAGGTGGGGGCGGGACTTGGTACCTCCTGCCTGGCGGGGAAAGACGATGCTGCAAGGATCCTGCCACCTGATTGGTGAGGAAAGACACTGCCGGCGGGTCCTGCTTCCTGATTGGCGGGGAAAGACACTACCTGAACGATCTGTTCTCTGATTGGTGAGCAAGAGGAACCTGAGCTGAAAGGTCCTACGGTTTCTTCAGTGCAGAACGTTCTCGATCTTTCCCCTTTGCTGTCTTTTTTTCTGGTGTCAACCCCTCAGGGCGAGTGGTAACTGAATCCTCTGTTCACCCATGGGACATTTGCCATCGGATGGAGACCCTGAGATCTTGGGGGGCGGGAGGGGACCAGCTGCAGGAGGTCAGAGGCCAGCAGAGAGGGCTGTGTACCTCTGAGGTCTTCAGACGGCAGTCTCTCTGGCCATACCCCAGCCCCACGGAGTCCATCTGTCTGTCTGTCCGCTGTCTTGGCTTCCCAGGGTGTGTCGGTTTAAGGGAAGCATTTGGCCCCAGCATTTTGATCTCTGATGGGTTGCACAGAGAGGCCTCTGCAGTCCCGTAGGCGTGCAGCCACCCCAGGCTGCAGCCTCCTGGGGCTGACCTCGGGGAGCCCCATTGTACCCTCCGGTTATGTACTTCTTTGCTCTGTTTCAGGGGCATTTCACTGGGGAACTGGGACAACTGGCAGAGGCTCGACTCAAGTTGGCAGTTGACCCGAGGGTGCTTGGGAATGGCCACTGGGGCCCTCTTTACCCTTGACTTCCCAGGGCCTGGGAGGAGCCCCAGGCAGGGGGCTGAGGCCACCCAGGCCTCTGCTGGCGATTGGCTGGGCTCCCGACCTTGCTCAATTTAGAGCAGGGGTGGACCCAGACAAGAGCAGCTTGGAGCAAGGACATCAGATTCCAAACGTTATTATGCAGTCCCCCCATTGGGGAAGTTTCATAGCAACAAATTCGTTGGGTTCTTTCTCCCCTCCCCTGGTTTAGAACCAAACCGGGGCTGGCCGGGCTGGTGCATACAAAGGGCCATGATAAACATGCCTAGGGACACAGGCGGCTGCAGTCCGTGGCTATTCAGCGCAATTTCACAGCCCTGGGAAGGCCTCATTATGGCGCAGGCTGTGTCCTATACAAAGTCAGATGAGATGAATCTCTCCCTTTTCTCCGCAGAATGGTTTGTGAAGGATACTCGTCCTGGAATCTGTCAAAAGATAGGCGGTTTTGTTTACCATTTGTCTTCTTTATAGACTCTTTCTCTTTGGAGCTGGCAAAGAAGACCCTGCCATTTGACCATTCCAGCCGTGTCTCTATTTGAACGATATTAATTTATCATCTTCCCAAACCATCTGTGATGGATAAAGACATTCCGGGAGTCTCCCGTGAACCGAATCGCGATGAGAGTGAAGAAATTAACCACTGCATCCGGCACCCCCCGCACAGAGGGTCTGGGTCCCATCTCCCTGAGCAGCCCTTTTCTTTCACTGGTTGCCCTGCGCACGCCCCCCTTCAAGGCCACAGTAAGCGCGGCCAAAATGCAGGCGGCCAAGAAGGTGTCCGGGTCCTCGGAAGACACAGGTGGTCGTGGGGCCCAGGCACGCACTGGTCCTCGCCGTCTTGGCCAGTGCATGCCTGAGGCTCCAGCCACCCTCTCTTTCCTCCGGGAGTTCTGCCAGAGCTCGGGGAGGAAGTGGGCACCTCGGGCCACCCCCCTCTGGCCCCCTGACCACTGTGTGCGGCTCCCCATGTCTTTCTCATGCTTGATTCTTGACCTTCACTAAAAGGCATCCTCGGTATATTTCTCTCTAACTTGTTCTCGCCCTTGGCTGCACTTGGAATCGCCCGGAGATTTGAAAATCTGATGCCCCCAGAGATTCCGTTTTAATGAATGAGTCCAGATGAGACCCAAGCACTGGGGAGAAAGGAGTGAGGCCTGGGAGCTGTGCTGATGTAGAGAAGGGCGATGCTCACGGTGGCGGGGGGGGGGAGATTTATTATCAATGAATTTAAATGTTTTTTTAAGGCTCTCTTGATGAAAACTGGGTGAGACGGGATTAAGTTTTTTTAAAAATTGAATTTGGCCGGGCAAGGCTGGGAGCTTAGCTGGTGCATTGTGAGGTTCTAGTGTCCGGAGGACGGCAGGGAATTGGATGGTTATCGTGGTTACATTGTGTGTCTGCACGTGCGCAAGCTAGAGTGGACCATTTGAGGGTTTATTATTTTTTTATTTTCAAAGTTCCTTTTAATTCCAATGTTATTTTTTTATTTAAATTCCATTAGCCAACATATAGTACATCTTTCGTTTCAGATGTAGAGTTCAGTAATTCATCAGTTGTGTATAAAACCCAGTGCTCAGTGAGTGGCTCCGTGGGTTAGGCGTCTGCCTTCGGCTCAGGTCATGATCCCAGGGTCCTGGGATTGAGTCCTGCATTGGGTTCCCTGCTCAGTGGGGAGCCTGCTTCTCCCTCTCCCTCTGCTGCTCCCCCTGACCTTAAAAAAAAAAAAAAAACCACAACAACCCAGTGCTCATCACATCACGTACCCTTCTTAATGCCCATCACCCAGTTACCCCATCTCCCCCCCCTTCCCTTCCCCTCCAGCAACCCTCAGTTTGTTTCCTAGAGTTAAGAGTCTCTCGTGGTTTGTCTCCCTCTCATTTGAGGGTGTAGTCACACCGCAGCTAGGAACCTGGGACCCCACACTCCTTCCTGACTCTACGGTGATGTCCAGGTAGCCTACAAAAGCCTACAAGCCTTAGGAGTGCCCTTTGTTCTGTGGGTCCCACGTGACATTTATTTCCAGTCTGTGACCATGTTGGAAGTGCAGGGAGAAGCGTGGTCGTCTTAGGGAGGAAGGCGCTCAGTGGCCGCAGCAGCTCCCAGCTTAGAGGGCAGAGCCCACACACGAGGAGTGGGCTCTGTCAGGGGGCCGATACGGCCCAGCACTCACGGGGAGAGGGAAAATCAGAAGGAGAGGAAATTCCCCCACGGAAGAGCCAACTCCAACCGTGGCCTCTGTTGGCGCATCCTTCCCCTGTTCCCTGGGGACCGGGGCGGGGTGGGTCAGAAATCCCAATCTCCGGATTTGGCTCCAGGTTCAAAGCCTGTGCAGCATCAGGGAAGTCATGTGACCTCCCTAGACCTCAGTATCCTCATCTGTGAAATCGTGTTCAGATTTATGGTCTCTGAGTCCCGGCCAGCTTCCACATTCCACGTCCTGCGTGCTCTTTTTAAATCTTCAGAATTTTACGGGTCCCCGATAACAACGGGACAATGTCCTGTGTCGGTGAAGTTTGTGACCCTGGAGCTTGGAAGAACTGGCAGAGCCAGGAAATTGGGTGTAGGCGACGTTGTTCCGGGGTCTTTACAAGTCAGGAGAGTCCCCGCTCCCCTGACCCACACACGTGCCCCACTCCTAAAACAGGGTCTTTCAGGCTCAGCTCTGTGTGTCATTCCCATTGGCAGAGAGCAGAGCAGAGCAGGGACTGTCTGGTTGCCTTAGTTTCTTCAGTGAGCAGTGGTGCATGGGGGACCCGGCCCCTCTCACTGGAAGGGCTCAGCCCCGGTGTTTGCCCTAATGCTGTCGCACACTCTCCATAAAGGATTGATGTGCTTTGGGGGCAAAAATAGCATGCGAGTTGAACAGCAGAGATGAGTGCCTGGCAGCTGCTGGTGGAAGCACTGAGCAGAGAGGTGGGGATGGGCTGTGTGGGTGCAAAAGTACGTCTAAAGGTGACACCAAGAAAGGCCCGGCAGCCTCTGAGAGGCTCCTGACCGGCCTGGTGCGGGGAGCGGGATGCACTGGCCCCCACTGCCCCGCTACATGGGACCCAGGTGTTCGGTGCCTCCCCATTGTGCTGCTGTCCAGCCCCCGCCCACCTGCCCCAAGCCTGTAAGCACACACACACACACACACACACACACACACACACACACAGATGCTGTCTCTCCCCGTCTCAGTCTGTCTCTGGGAGCCATCGGTAGGACCCGTGCCTTCCGCCTGGGCTGTCAAAAAGGTGCAGGAAGGCTATGGTTAACTAGATCACGGAGGGTCAAATAACCCAGCTTGGGATTACCGGGCTCCCCTCCCCTTCCACTTCCTGCTGTCTGCACCTTGATCCAAAGGTGGCAGGGGAGCGGCGAGATAGTGGAACTTGAAACATTTGTGAGCAACTGCTGGGAGAAAGGAAAGCGTAGTTGTGGAGGAGGTGGACAGACAGACAGCTGAGATGCGGTTTGTGCATCATCTACGGACGTAAATTATCCTTGCTCCCTCGTGAGCGTGCAGAATTTAGGAGCGGGGAGTGTTCCGCATGGAAGTTGCTGATGATCTAGGATGTGAGGAGATTATCTTTCCTGCTGCCCCACTTCTTCCCTCCAGGGAGGGGATTTGGCCCGAGTTTGTGCACTGAATGAGCAAGTGTTTATTGAGCACCTGCTGCATGTAGGAGGGGGGTGGTGACAGTGGGGACCAAGGCGGACACATTCCCTTGGAGCTCGCTTTCTGGAGGGAGGCTGATGGTAAACAAAGGAGAAAAGGTAAGTAGATTATATAGGTTGTGGTGAGTCACGTGGAGGAAATACACAGGGCAGTAAGAGAGTGTGATGTGGCGTGGTGGGGAGCCACTCTGCAAGGTGGCCAGGGATGGCCTCTATGAGGACAGAACATTTGAGGTGAGACTTGTGATGTGAGGAGCAAGCAGCCTTGAGGAATCTAAGGGAAGCACAGTACCAGGGTCTAGAAGTAGGAAAGGGAGCTGAGGTCGAGGTGGGGCAGCTCCTGAGAGCATGGACAGGAGGAACACCCCATTCCAGCAGCAGTAGAAGCCATGGAGGGGGGTGGGGAGCCAGGAGAGGAGAGACTTGAAGTGATGCATCTGGCCTCCTTTTTAAGATGCTCCTTCTATGAGATGTGCCACAGATGGGAGAAAATGTTTGCACATCACATACCCAACAAAGGATGTGATTCACAATATGTAAAGAACTCTCAGAACTCAACAATAAGAAAACAGACCACTCAGTTAGAAATGGACGACATATTTGAACAGGTACTTACCAAAGATGCACAGATGACAATGTAACATATGAACCATCATTAGTCATTAGAGAAATACAGATTAAAACCATGAGATACCATTGCACACCTATTAGAACATTGAAAACACAAAGTACTGACAATTCCAAGCTTTGGCGTGGATGTGTATTAACGGGAACTCTCATACACTGTTGGTGGGAATTCAAAATGGCACAACCACTCTGGAAAACAGTTTTGCAGTTTCTTATAAAATTAAACATAGATCTGCCATAAAACCTTGCAGTCTGTGTACCGTGGAGCACTACTGGGCAATGAAAACGAACAAGCGATTGATTGACACAGCAGCCCAGACATGTCTCAGATGCATTTGGCTGAGTAAAGGAGGCCAGTCCCGAAGACCCCATATGGTACCTCCATGGTCATCAGGAGTTGGGGTGGGGCTGCTGACCACAGAGGAGCACGAGGAACTTCTGGGGAGAGTTGGAATGTTCTATATCCTGATTGGGGTGGTGGTTATAGGTATCTGTGTATGTGATAAAACCCATAGAACTGTACAGTAAATAAAGTGATGTTGCTCCATGCAAAGGAAATGATGACGATGATGATGGTGGTGGTGGCGGTGGTGAGAAGCTTCTTCCATAGGGCTCTCTGACACTGTGTCTATGGACCTCTTGTTCCCCATCTCCCGTTAGTCCCAGCTCTGAGCTCAGTGGGTGACCAGTCCCCCTTGGGTCAGCATTCGCTCCTCTTCTTGCCTGGCTTCCCTGAGCCCCAACTGGTCTGCCACCTTGCATCAGGTCCTCTGCATTCTGGAACAAGGGGCCTTCACCAGCTTCCATGTTTTTCTTCTTGGTGGCCAGTCCTCTTCACCCCGTTTTGGGCAGTGGAGAAAAAGCAAGTTCTGGATACCCCTTAGGGCCTGACATTTGTCCTTTCCTGGCGCCACCTCTGGGTGAGGGGGTTCCCACCGGGCTTCCCCCAAGAGGCCTGACACACATACCAGAGACAACCCTTGGGATCTGAACCTGATCTTCTGTGAAGATGCTGACCCTTTCTGTCTTCATGCACTACTCTCACCTGCACTGAGCATGCTCCAGTCCTCCCCCTCCCAATGATCCTCCCTTCTTCCCTCTTCCTCCTTCCTCCTCTCTCTACCGCCTCCTCCCTTCTCCTCCTGCTCCTCATCTCTCCCCCTCCTCTTCCTCTCTTCTCACTCTTCCTCCCTCCTCTCCTCCCCCTCCTCCCCTTCCTCCTCTTTCCTACTCTTTCTCCTTCCTCCTCCCTCTTTTCCCTCCCTCCTCCCTCCTCCCTACCTGACCTCCCGCAGCAACTGGAGCTCAGCCTGGCCCACACGGAGGGTCCTGCCTGTCTTCACCATCACTGTGGATGGCACGCAGGCACACCGAGCAGTCTCAGCAAAGCAGAGAAGAATGTCTCGTGCTCGCCCAGCACCACGGGCAGACATGGCTCTTGGGCGTGAGCGGCAGGCCTTGGAGCCCCAGGCAGCCTCCTGGTCGGCTCTGGGGAGCAGCCACACTCCCTGACAGCGTGATCAGGACCCGCAGGCTGATGGTCTGCCTTCTCACAGGCCAGCGATGGGCCTGGGGAAGCTGATGCGAGTCAAGGCTTTCTGCAGAATGTATAGGTGTGTGAGCCGTGATGGCCTCTGAAGCAGGGTCGGCGCCGTGGTCGTTCCGACTTCTCCCTCTGCCTGAGCAGCTCCACAGCGTCTGGGTACCAATCCACCTCCCCTCTCCTCCGCAAGCATGTCCCCTGGAGGGTCCTGCCTGCCCCCGAGGGCCCCTGGAGCCAGTCTGCAGGAAGAGTAGCCAGATCTCCCGATGCGAGCCCAGAATGGGTTTCCAGATGCCATCTTGTGAGCTGTGATGGAGGAGGCTGGCCTCGAACCCGCATCCTCTCCTGATGGAGGCTGTGGGCCTTCAGGGACCCAGGACAGAGGGCGTCAGAAGGAGCTGGGAGAGGCAGTGCTGGGGACAAGCAGCCCGGGATCAGGACTGTCTGCCTTTTGGGTCAGCTTTGCCAGAGCTCTGGGTGTGGATGGAAGGCCTGGTGCACCAGGGCGTGTGTCCTCTGGGCTGGGACTGCGGTGACCTCTAGCAGTTCTGGGGGTGGGGGTGCTTCCTGGGGCCCTGGAGCCATAGTCACCAAGCATGGGACCGTTAAGGTGGAAGAGCCACCCGTGGTCCAGAGAGAGCAAGGCACTAACCCAGAGTCACACAGCAGTCCTGGTAGGACGGGCCCGGATCTGGATGTGCTGATGCCCCTAGGAACCCGTCTGTGTGCCCTGAGCTGGCTGTCCCTGACTCACGGCGTAGAGCAGAGGTGGCCCGGGCTCCCCTCCGCACCGGGAGGCACTCCAGCCCGCCGCGGGCGTGAGAAACCTAATTGTGCTGCCTTCTCAGGGCCCTGGGCTTCCGTCTGGCCTCACCTTCCTCTATGGAAAAGCCCTTGGGGAGATCGGTTCCCATGACCAGGTGCTGCCTGCCCGGTGCACACAGGGTGACCTGCCACGGAAGGGATTGACCTCCGAAAAAGTGGCTGACTTCCAGGGAAACAGGAGTCGCCAGATGGCTTTCCAGTGGCAGGAGGCACTCTGCCCCAGACCAGACCCTGTTCTCGGAAGGATGAGGGAGGCTGTCTCCTTGTCCCCTCACCAGACTCCTTGCCCGGGGAAGACCTCCACTCCCTTCCCTTCCACATCCCCCCACACCCCTGCTCAGCCCCGCCCCTCCGCTGCCCTGCCCACTGTGGTCCCAGGTGAGCCTGTGTGATCTACGTGTGTTTGTATCTGTGTGGGTCTAAGCATGTCTGTGTGAACGTAAGTTTATAGAAATCTGTGTGTGTGTCTCTGTGTGTTTCTGGGGTGAGCGAATACAGCGGGATCCCTTTGGCTTTCTCTCCCTAAGGTCCGGGACCCGGGGCCTCCATTGTAACTGGTGGGCTCAGACTTCCTTCCTTGGACCTTGCCAACTGCTTGTTTTGTCCCAGGCTGCAGGGGAACCCACTGTGGGGCATGGTCACCTGTCACTTGTCTCCACACCTTGGAGCTCTCACCCTTCTTTGCATAGAGGATGTAACTTGGGCTTTCCCTAAGTGTGGGTTTTGGGGGGAAGGTCCTTGCTTTGGGGCTCTGTTGCTTGTGATCGAGAATGATGCAATGCTAGTGTTAGGATTACAATTGGCCCCCAGGTAACAGAAGGCCCGCCAAGCCAGGTAAGCTGGGATTTCTCCTTGTAGACCAGGAAGTGAGAGGGGGCTATCCGGAGTGGGTGAGGGTCTCCGTGATGCCCTGAGAGATCAGGCCCTTACCGCCTCCCTTCCCCTGGGGTTCTCCTGGGCAGCCCGCAGTCTCGTCCTCTGTGGCTGTGCGGATTCCACAGGCTGGTGGGAGGAGCCGAGGGGACGGTGTGTGAGAGCCTGTGGATGCGCCCAGGTGTTCGCAGGTATCTGGGCGGTGGCGCTGTGCTGGAGATACGCTCGCCTCTGCTCATGGTCCCACCGCCCTGGAGGTGACCTGAGCAGCCTTCTGAGGCCCCCCCACCCCCTTTGGCACCCCGATGGCTTCTTTTCCCGGAACAGTGATTTTTCACGGAAGCACAGCCAGCCTGCTTGCTGCCTCTGTCAGACCAGGCAAAAGGGCCAAGGGCTCACGGTCTCTGCAAAACCTGGGGAGAAAGATTGGAAACCAAGCAGCGAAGCACCCCCTTCTTTAATCAAAGGACGGGCCTGGAGGACAAGCCGGCTTCCCACCATCGCTGAGGATGACCCTCGCCTTCAGCCGATGTCAGCTGTCACCTGGCACCCCCCCCAACCCAGCAGCTCAACAGCCCAGGCAGCGGACAGGTCACTAGCTGCAAGGGGCCACGGGCGAGGACTGTGCTGTCCGCCCACGGCAGCCCCTCGAGATTCTGCTCTGGACTGCTCCTGTTTTGGGAAAGGCGACCTGGGCCTATGGGTGACTTGGCTCTGACCCTTCAGGGCCTGAGCAACCTTTGGTGACCTCCTTCCAGCCAAGCACTGGGATCCAGAAGTTACTGGCACACAGCTGTGTTCCATCAGCACGGAGGAGAGGAGGTCTTGGCACGAATCTTAGCATTACCAGCAGGCTTGCAAAGCAGGTCACAGGAGGTCAGCTGGCATGAGCCTTGGGAGTGCACATCCATCCGGCACCCCGTGGCCCCCACCGGGCTTGGGACAGCGGGGTCCTGTGCTGTGGCCCTTTGCTTTCGCGTGGCCGTGTCTTAGAGATGCTGCCCGGGCCCGATGCGCCTTCCCACCGCAGGAGTGGGATTTCAGGGCACAGGGAATGGTCAGAGGGCTTCTCCAGACATCCCTTCCTCACAGCATCGTCCCCAGCCTGAGTCTTTTCTCACCACAAAAGAAGAGAAAACGAAAGACCAGACCAGTGGGGGATGAACTTGAATTTAGGGGAAATTGAAGAAGACAAGTTCCTAACAGAAGGATTTACTGCTGTTTACAGGGACGAGACGGGGACAGTGCCATTGTCCTCCCGTGGATCCTGTGACAGGAGAAACCCGCTGACAGCCCCTCACCCCACCCTGGGCTGCCTGTGTGGCACCCTTGTTCCTTCCGTCCCCGGCCTGTGTCCCCTGCCCTCCTCTAACCTGACCAGGGGGCACCCAGTGCCAGGTCCTCCACCCAGAGAGCTTCCAGAAGCTCCCACATGTCCAGACACAACTTTGACAACAATTCCTCACATTCCTCTCCTTTCTGCCTCCAGCTTCTGACTTCTCATCGGCCACTCCGGGCCCCGGGTCGGCTTGGGGGGTGGGGGGGCCGCGTTCTCACCGGCAGGCTCGTGCCTCGTCGAGCAGTGCTGGCTGGACACTCTCCTCACACTTCTTTTCTTGGGTGTTTTTTTCCCATTTGGAGCAGAAACACTTAGCAGCTTCCTGTAGAGGGCCCCCCCCCCCGCCTCTGCGCCCCACACCCAGGCTTCCCTGGGGACGGGGGTGGGCAGTGCAGGGAGAGGCTGAATGTCTGCCCCTTCATCCTGCCTGCCCCCCGCCGCACCCTGAGCCCACCCCTGGATTCCAGGAAGCCGGATCGGGCTGGGAACTCGGGTGCCCCGTCTGTGGGCACAGCTTCTCTTGCCCGAGCAGCCCGGGCTCGGTGGGTGCCTTGGTCACTCGGGCTGCTGTAACAGCACACCACAGACGGGGTGGTTTAGACAAGCGGTGTGTTTCTCACGGTTCCAGAGGCTGAGAAGTGCAAGGTCAGCGCACCCCAGATCCGTGTCTGGGGAAGGCTGGCTTCCTGGAGCAGGGGCGGCCTCCTTGCTGCGTGCTTGTGCAGAGAAGTCCCTCCCTTCCTCTTCTTAGAAGGGGGCCCAGCTCCATGACGTCATCTAAACCTGACCACCACCTGAAGGCCTACCTCCTAGCCCCATCACACTGGGGTTTAGGGCTTCGGCGTGAACCTGGGGGGATACAAGCGTTCAGTCCATAGCAGTGGGGTTGCCCCCCGCGATGTCGTCCGGCCACTCCGTCACTGGGATCACGTCCTTGGAACACAGGGAGGGACCCTGGGATGCAGCACACACCAGGGTGGGCCACTCCCGCTCTCTAGCCTGTTCCAAACCGGGGGAAGGGGTGTAGGCTCTGCTCTGGGGCACAGCAGCCCCTGACCTTGGAGTCGGGACCTCCAGCTCCCAGCATGGCCGCTCCGTTTCTGCGAGGCCCTGGGAGGGTCCTTCCCCTCTCCGGTCTCTGCACAGCTAATCACGGCGTTGAACTAGGTGACCGCTGCAGCCCTGGGTGGCCCCTCGGACCTCCTGGCTGCCCATCAGGGCGGGCACGGCAGCCTGGCGAGTCTCACCTCTCTGGCCAGCGCGTCTGACCTGGCAAACCCCAAGGCTGTATTGGGTCCCAAACCCCACGCCTCCCACCTGGACGGTAGGGAAGGAGGCCTGGGGCAGAGGAGCGGGGAGATGCAGACTTACCCTGTGGGGGTTCAGACCCCTCCACTTGTGATCGGCCTCTGGGCTTTGCCCTCCCAAAAGCATCCTCGAGTGCCGGCCTTCCCCTCCGGGCTTTGGAGGGGCTCCCCTGCTCTACTTCCCGGCTGCCAAAACGGCCTTTCATGGTGGTCCATTTTGATTTCCATTCCCATTTCCAGGGAGGCAGGTGGCCGGTGATCAGAGCTTCTAGAATGTGTGTGTGTGTGTGTGTGTGTGTGTGTGCGCGCGCTTGACTGGGCCTGCCCCCCTTCACCCCCGTGCTTCCCCCCTCCTCCCGGGTGTGGGGTCTATGGGGTGTCCCAAGGCGGGGCGGGATCGAAAGGGAGGGGCCAGCCACCCCCTGCCCCCCTCTGAGCCTCCTGTCGTGTGTCCTCCACAGCCTGCGATTGCCACCCCGTGGGCGCGGCCGGCAAGACCTGCAATCAGACCACAGGCCAGTGTCCCTGCAAGGATGGCGTGACGGGCATCACCTGCAACCGCTGTGCCAAGGGCTACCAGCAGAGCCGTTCTCCCATCGCTCCCTGCATAAGTACGTGCCAGGCGCCCTCCTCCTCCCCCTCCCGGCTCCAGCTGGGCCGCGGGGGATGGAAGCCCTCTCTGAACCCTGCTGACGTCCAGCGGGTTGAGCGCTTCTCCATGTGGGACCCTGTGCGAGACCCCCAAGCCTGGGGGTGGGGTGGCCCTTGCAGAAGCAGCTGGGAGCTCAGCAGAGGCAGCTTGCTCTTCTCTGTCCCGATAAAGACTGAGTCTCCCGCTCCCAGGGGGAAGCAAGCCCCTTTCCTCCACCCAGGGCCCAGTCCCATGGTCTGCCTTGGCCTCCAGACCTGGGGTGGCTTATTCCAGGGGTCAGGAGCTGACACTACAGGCTCGCATGCATGGCTCCCCCACGGCCCTTATGAAGCATGATGGTTCCCCTTAGAGTCCTGGGGGCCCCTTGGACCAGCTGTTAACCCCATAGTTGCTGGGATGAGAGGAGGGGTTGAGCAAGACGGCAGGGGCCACCCAGGGGCCGCAGCTCAGAAGGGACTTAATATTTTATAACTGGTAGGATCGTACCAGGTGTTATGAATGGAGGCTTAGCCTTGGTCGGAAGTCAGGCCTGGCTGGGAGCCGGCCCCCGGGCCTTGGCCTTCTTGATTCCGTGTGCAAGGCTGACCTAACCCAGAAGGGAGAGCAGAAAAAGGAGCGGATCCCAGCTAAGTAGGCAGGCCCGACGGATGAGGTCTGCTTCTGAAGAGCGGGGGTTAGTTAGCTGGCCTGGGGATTTGACCTACCACCTGTTTTTGTGGGGCTCAATGTTTTCTTTTAATAATTCTTTAATGATGGAAACCAAAGTCAGAAGACGAATATTTTATGACACGTGGAATGCTTGAAATGAAAAGTGGAGTGTCCATAAAGTATTATGGGGACACGGCCACGCCCGCTGCATACCTGCTCTCTCTGGCTGCTTTGAGCTCTACAACTGGGTAGCCACAGCAGGGACCATATATATGACGTGCGGAGCCGGACATATTAACCCGCTGGCTCTTTCTAGGAGAGTCCGCTGGCCCAGGCTGGTCACAGCGGTCCAGTCGCAGCAGATAACCCAAATCCTGGCCCCAGGAAATTGAGCTCCGTATCCATGCATCGCAGAACACCTTGACACGGTTTTCACGACCACCTCTACTCATCAGAGTCTCATAGTTTGCAGAAACCCTTCTCTTCCGTCTATCCAAAAAGCTGACAAGTGAACATTTTTAGAAAGCTGGGAGGAAACCCAGCGCTGCCACCGGGGGTTGTGAAAACATAAGAAAAACAAACGAGCTCAGAAGTGGCTGGGACCACCACTTCAAAGCCCCAGGAGGAAGGACCTTGAAACGGAGCTGATGATCCACAGTCAGGGACAGAAACCTTGGGAAGCGGGAATTCTCGCTCTGCGACCTGCCCTGGCAGGTGCCAGGCATTCCCGCCAGCACTGAAGACTGGCTCTCCACGCTGGGGTTGCTGGGAGCTCTTGCTGCGGCTGCCACCTACAGGCTCTGAGACCGTGTTTCCAGGGAGGGGGCTCCTGCCTGTCGGGTCACAGCTCTGGGAGCCGGGTCCTCTGGGCACCTCCCACAGCTCGCCTGAGGCCCAGGCCTGGTGCTGCACATACCTGAGCCATCAGGACCACAGAGCTCCCGACAGCTAAGAGAGGGCCTGGTCTGTGGTCTGCTGCTTACGGTGACAGGCCACCTGGGGCTCGGTGCTGATAAAATCCCACTGAGGGCAAGAGCGGACCCCGAATGGAGGGCTGGGTCTCAGGCATGCCCTCAGGCCGGAGTGAGCGTTGCGTCTTGACCCACCAAGCCACAGGTCCCAGCTGATCCTGTCTGGGGGTTGAAGGAGGTCTTACCCCGAACAGTCAGATAGTGGCCAGATTCTGCGTGATTCGTGGAGACCTCTGTGGCCCCCCCTGTTCATGTGGTCCCTCACCGGAGGAGGCGAGGCCCTCCCCTTGGGGACTTTTGGTCGATGCCCCGGTGTCTTTCCCAGAGACTGGCGGAACTTCTCCGCTTTCCCTGAGCACAGGGAGGAGTCAGGAGCTAGTAGGAAAGAATTGGCATTCGAGGTAGAAAGGGCACGACCCCAGGAAAACACCTGCTTCTCTCAGGCCTTTGGATCTCCCTTAGTCAGCCTCTGGCCACCGAGAAAAGTGTGAGCCCATGGGAACCTGAGCCAGGGGTGCAGACCCCTCTGTGCACGTGTGAGGCACCTCCCAGCCCCCTCTCATGCCGCCCCGCCACAGAAGCCCCCCCACCACCAGCGGGGGAGGTCCGAGGGGAGCAGTCACATCCTGCGTGGGGGGCTGGGGAAGCCCCATCTGCTGCCGCAGGGGCCCAACCCAGTGCAGGGGGCAAGGTCAGCCCTCCGTGCTGTGGGCCCACCCTGCCTTTTCTCCACTCTTGTCCCCTCCTGGTGGAGGGACAGCATCCAGAGGAGAGCAAGGCCACGTTCTGGGCCTGTGCTGGTTTTCTGCCGCTCCCTGACCCTCGTCCTCTGGGGCTGAGGAGTGGGGAAGGGAGGAGGGCCCAAGGGGGACTCTCTGCTCTGCTCACCTTCTTCTAAGGTCAAAAATAACGTCTTCTTACCTCGTTTTCTCTTCCTCCCCTCCCGAACCGCACAGAGATCCCGGCGGCACCACCGACCACGGCCGCCAGCAGCGTGGAGGAGCCGGAAGGTAGGCGTGTCCTGCTTTGCCCTGGGGATGGCAGGGGTGGGGGGGTCAGAGCTGCTAGACTCCTCAGAACCCCCATCGGGGCGCTGCTGTTTGTGCGTGGTGCCCCCCCGCCCCCGGGGCTGGATTGAGAAGTGTGGAGCCACAGGGCATTTTTCCGGTGAGGCCCCCTCCAAGAATGAGAGGGGGGGCTTCCTGGCACCTGCAGGCCTGAGACCCTCAGAGCTGCCTGCCTCCTGCTTGTCCAGCCTGGCTCGCAAAGTGTCCGTGTGCCCAGCACCGCCGGACCTGGGGCTGCAGAGAAGGTGGGGATGGGGATGGGGTTGGAAAAGGCATCCTGAGCCCAGGGGTCCACGAACAGGATTCAAGGGGCCGGGAACCCGGATAGGGACAGCATCACACCCTCACTGCCCCTCACTTCTGCCCGAAATTGAACGCTCTCTCCGTGGGCCACAAACCCCCAGCAGGGTGGGCAGCCTGCAGAAGTCACAGCAAATTGCACACTGCGTTCGAGTCGGGGCAGAGATCAGGAAATACCGGGTATGTTCGCTGTGGCTTTGTAATGACGGGAGTTACCGGACCCGCTGCTAGGTCCTGATTTATAACCATTAATAAAGGAGCACGTATATTATGTAACTATCGTAAATATTGGAAAATATTTGGATAGGTATATTTCAGGATTATTCGTTTCCTTTGTACTCTTGGGTGTTTTTATTTTGCACTTAGAAATATTGCTGGGAGCAAGGGTCCCCGGGTGTCCCCAAGACCCTTGGTCCAGGAGGGGTTATGCAGCCTGGGCTATGGGCACAAAGAGAGCTTGTGGCCTGGCTAGAGGGGGCGCCTGGTGGAGAGCAGGCCAGGCCTGCTGTCAGGTCAATGGCCCTCAACGAGGACAGGACACAGGAGCATTGCAGGGAGTGTCTGAGGCCACACCATGGAAAACCACAGAGATCCCGGTCTTGGGTTGTTGGGCAGTCTTCAGTCCCCTTTGGTGGAGCTGCGGGGGGACCCTTCCTGGGGAAACAGCGATGGGAAGGCATCGTAGAGAAGTGTCATCATCGAGTACCTGGGAGGCAGGATGAGGGAGCTCTTTCTGTAAAAACATAATTCAAAGGAGCCTCCCAATTAGCCCAGCTCTGGGGCGGCAGGGGGTGGGGGGAGCAGTTTGGAATCTGGAAGACACTTCCCTTTGGCAGAGTTTTGGTGCTTGCTTCCTCCTTGGGACATGGGTCCCAGGCAAGCTCCTCCTCGGGCCGGTGTGCAGCTGGTCCAAGGGCAAGGCGGGTCCCGGCCTGTCTGTCTCCTCCCTGTTTCTGGTCCTTCCAGCCTGGCTTGAAAATGTGCGACCGTCTCGCCTGGGCAGGTAGAAATCTCCTGAGCAACTCCGTAGAAACGCTGGTAGCATTGGGCTCAGACAAGTGTTTCGTAGCCGTTCCTTTGATTTTCTGACTGTGACTTCTCTTGCTTCCTTCTGCACCTTTCAAATCATGACTTCAGTGAAGCAGGCATCCATCCCATAAAGGCCCTGACAAAGCACTTTCTTCATGGAGGGGTGAAGCAGGCAGGTGTGATGCTTGTCCTGGTGCCCGTAGCTTGTGGCCTGAACCTTTCTGACCTTCTCCGGGGCTCTCCAGGTGCCCGGAAGTCTCTGGGGCTCCCTCCAGAGAGCTGAGGGCACTCCCAGGCCTGGAGCACCGGACTCTGGAGCTGGCCAGCACCATGCAAAGCCCGGCTCGCCTGTCTCAGCTGGCCGGCACGTCGTGGGCAGGCCAGGGGGCCCCCTGGGAAGTGGGCCTGGGAGCTCATACTTCTGAGCCTGTCGATTCTCGCTCCGAGGACCCCAGCAGCTGTAGAAGGGCTGCACCCTCAGGGGCCCCCAGGTGTGGGTGCTGGGCTCGGGGGTGACCTTACACATGGCCCATCTGGTAGCCTTTCAGCCCTTCCATTTTTCATGGAAGAAAATTGGGTTTATATATAGTGTTTGAATGGGGAAGGTCTCTGTACCAGGCTGCCTGAGAAAAGCTTGTTTACTTTTGCCTGTGTAATGGAGAAGAGTTAATAAACTGAGAATTTGTCCCAAAAGCTGACAGACATAACCTCGGCCTGAACCCATCCCGTCGAAGGGCCGGCTCACTCAGGGAGCGCTGTCCACCTGCTCACTGAGCTGACTGGGACCCTCTCTTAGGGCAGGGAGGTGAGGAACGCCATGCCCGTGTGAGGTCTGGGGCCCCCGGGGTGGGGGGTGGGGGCCCTGGAGGAAACCGGGTAGGAAGGGGATCGGGGACCACCCACTCCAAACCCACCTACTTATGGTCACAGAGGCCTCCACCCCCCGGGGCCTAAAAGAAGGCCACCTGCCTTCCCTTGCCCTCCATGAGCTCCGAGATGGTTGTTATCTGCACGTTTGTTTGGTTCAGTGGAAGGAGGGAAGGAGTGTGGTTTGGAGCCAGACGATCTGGGGCTCATTCTCCGCTGGCTGTGAGGCCTTGGACAGTGCATAGATGTCTGTCGGCTTCCCTGGAAGAATGAAGGGCTGGGACCACTGGGGCCCTCCCTGCCCTGCTTCTCCCGGTAGGAATGCCCTTCCCCTCCTGCTGAGCTGGCTTTCCCTTCTGGAATGCCTGCTGGCTCTCTTCCTGCCTCTGGTGATAGACTTCGTCTGCCGTCCCTTACAGAGCTCTCGGCAGGCAGAGATGCCTGGGGAACTGGTTGACAACTGGCTGCCCCAGGCCTAGTTTGGAACATTTGCCACTTTCCCTGGTGTAAACACTCCGCCCGTGGCCAGTCTCCCCCCAGCTGGGGCCCTTCAAGGTGCCTCCTGCCATCTGCTCCAGAGGGGGGCCTGGAGAGAACTCCAAGGAGCCCCACAGCTGTAGGAAGGGCTCTACCCTCAGGGGCTCCCAGGTGTGGGTGCTGGGCTCCGGGGTGACCTTACACGTGGGCCCTCTGGTAGCCCTTCCATTTTTTTGTGGAAGAGAATTGGGTTCAAATACACCTGCAACCTGGATTAGCTTGGCTCTTTCTCATTTTTGGCTTTCGTGTTGCAAGATAAGGCATAGGTTGGGTGAGTATGGAAAACCAACCGATAACACCTGAATTCAGTACTGGTCAGGGCGGGACAGTGGGGAGGAAAGAGCACTGGTTAAATCGGGAGCCCGGGGACTGACTTCTGCCTGATCTGGTTTCCTGAGACAGTTGTGTGCCCCCTCCCCCCAGCCTGTATCCACGCGGGATACGTTCCAAGACCCCCGTGGATGCTTGAAGCCACAGATAATAGGGAGCCCTGTTCATACTCTGTTTTTTCTCGCACATGCATATCTGCAGCTGAGTTTAACGTATAAATCAGGCACAGTAAGAGACAAACAATAACTCATCATGAAACAGAACAGTTATAGCAACAGACTGTAGTAAAAGCTATGTGAATGCGGTCTCTCTGTCAACAGAGCTCACTGTCCTGCACTCGCCCGTCTTCCGGGGAGGAAGTGAGATGGGAAAGCGCCCACGTGGGGCATTGGAGGAGGTGAATTGAGCCGAGCTGAGGTCTCCCGCCTGCTCACTTGCTCACGGGGAAGGTGGGATTACGGCGGGAGTTATGGGCATGAGGGCAGGTGGGGACGCTCAGCTTGCTGGAGGCCTCTTGAGAGGACCTTGGGAGGGAACAGGTGGCACGGTGGGGGGCAGGCTGAGGGGGCTGCTGGGGGTCCTTGTCACAGCCTTCCCAGCAGCTGCTGTGGGACCCTGAACCTAGCGGAGAGTTGAAAACTGGAAGCCGTTTAAGGTCAAGTGCTCGACTTCATGATAGCCGAAAGGTGGAGATAGCCCAGATGTCCATCGCTGCACAAATGGGTAAACCCAGTGGGGCACGTCCATACGGGGGACGAGTATTCAGTCATAAAAAGGGATGAGGTACTGATACACGTGAACTAGGATGAACCTTGAAGACCATTTGCAGAGTGAGAGAAGCCGGAGATAAACGGCCGCATAGTGTATGATTCCATTTATATGAAATGCCCAGAATGAGCAAATCCAGACGCCAGAAGTAGATTAGTGGTTGCCAGAGACTGGGAGGCGGGAGGAGTGGCGAGTTATGTTTGATGGATATGGGCTTTCCTTTTGGGGTGGCAGGAAGGTTCTGGAACTTGACAGTGGGGATGGGTCCTATTGTGAACGTGCTTAATGTCACTCAATTGCCCCATTGAAAATGGGTAAAAATGGTAAAATTTAGGTGTATTTTACCACAATTGAAAAAAAAAAGTTACGTGCTTAAGGTCAAAGGTCCAGGAGAGACATGAATCTGGGTTGCTTGGGTGGGCTGTGTGGAGAGCAGGAGCCATGGGCACAGGGTCCCGGGGCACGAGCAGCGATGGGGGCATGCTTGCCCTCCTGTCCCCTTGGTCACTGGCAGAATTTAGAGGCCAGGGGGTGTCTTCGAGCACCTTCTCACATCATTTCCACACAAGAGTACCTCAGCTAGGACATGGGGACGGCAGACGGCCTCTGTGCTTTCCAGACAGTCAGCAGGGGCCGTGTTCCCTCCCGTTATGTAGAAAAGCTCTGGCCACACAGCCTGCATCCTCTTTCTCCTTTGGGGGTCACTGGCGAAGGATGGGTTTCCTGGGCCTTCAGTACTCCTGCTGTAGGAGAGAGGTACCTGTGGGTCCATGGGGGAGGCACTGCTGGCAGGAGCTGGGATCGCTGACCACATAGGCAGCCCATGCCACTTGCAAGAACAGGGTCTGTTAATGGACGGAAATCCTGGTTTTCAAAGGCGGTACGAAACGGGATGTTAGACTGTCCAGGATCAGCTGTTTCGGTATGTGACCATCAGAGAAGTATGACCCCCAGAAGAGGTTGGACCAGACACATGATTAAAGGTAAATAGATTCTGGCTCAGTGAAGAAGGGGAAGGAGACGACATTTATGGAATGCTTCCTCCGTGCTGGGTACTTTTCTCAATTATTACCCATTAATCATCCGTTCCCCCCAGAAGAGGTGGGCACTGTTATTAGCCCCCACGTTACCCGGGAGAGACTGAGTCACAGGGAGGTTCAATAAGGTATCCCAGGCAACGTCTCCTGGCCTCGGAGCCTGCGAGTGGCGTTGACCTCCGTGTCATTCTGTCTCCAGGGAGCTATGCTGGTTGGCCAATTTAGGGTAATTTTAGATGTATCTTCCTGGCCACATGGTAGCATTCTACCAAGACAGAAGATGAACTGGTGCGTCTGTAGGGACCGAACACCAAGGTAGAGGTGGAGGGCGCAGCCGGTTAAAAGCTTCTGGTTTTTGCAGGTGCCTGTTATAGTGTCTCTAGGGGGTGTGGTCGGTCGGCATGTGGGGCTGGCATAGAGGACCATGGAGAGCTCCGTCCCTTTGGTCACAAGGCAGCCCCGAGTGAGACGGGGCAGATGGATCTGCTTATAGGAGAAAACAGTTTGGGTGGGGGAGCAGGTGCCTTTCTCACACACAGGGTGATACTTGCACCCTAAAATCACGGCATTAGAGAACCTGCCGAAAATTGTTACAACGGGCAGGTGCGTGGCCGGGAGGCTATTACACAATTAACATTCAAAGGACAGTAAGTTTTCTTACGTATCAGCAAGAACTAGATAAAAACAGAGTCCTAGCGAGTGATAATGTTAAGGGGATGTCTGGCTGCAGTAAACGATCAATGAAGACACAGCATTTGTATAATGGAAACAGAATTCCAATTAGAAGAGTACCAGAAATACCAAATATACAGAAATAAATGTAGCATTAAAAGTACAGAATGTAGATTTTTACAAAGGGTAACACTTTTCTAAGGGACACTATGGAAGACCAGGAAAAAAAGGAGAAAAAAAAGAAGGAGGATTTTAGCACATTCTGGGAGGGTGGGACTCAACACTATGAAGTGCCAATTCTCGCCCAGGTAATCTGTAAGGTTAGCATGATTCTAGTCAAAATCCTAATGGGACAGGACAGGATTCTTAAGTTCAGCTAGAAAAATAAATGAGTATTAATAGTCAAGAATTTTTGAAAAGAAGAGTAACGAAGGGCGACTTGGCTTACCAGATTTTTACAATATTATAGCCAGGATATTTAAATTATATGATAGAGAAATCACACAAGAAATCACTCAAGTAGAAATCCAGAAATGGACACAAATGTAAACATAAGAACTTAGTAGAGGATAAAGCTGTGATTACTAATCCTTGAAGAAAGGATGAGTCAATCAATAAATGGTGCTGGGAAAACTGGCTATTTACTTAAAAATAATAATAAATGAGATTTCTGCTACAGGCTGTAAGCCAACATAAATCCCAATGGATTAAATATTTCTATTTCTATTTTATTTTATTTATTTGAGAGAGACATAGCGAGAGAGAGAGCATGAGCAGAGGAGAGAGGGAGAAGCAGGCTCCCGGCTGAGCAGGGAGCCCCACGTGGGGCTCGATCCCAGGACCCTGGGATCATGACCTGAGCCGAAGGCAGATGCTTAACCAACTGAGCCACCCAGGCATCCCAAATATTTCTGTATTTTTAATGAATCCTTAAAAGTTCTACAATAAAACATATCAGCATCAATGTAGTCTTGGGGTGAAGAAAGCTTTCTAAATATGATACAAAACTCAGAGATCATAAGAGGAAAGATCTTAGGTTGATAAAAGTGAAAACTTCTGTATGTCAAAACTCTCTATAAGCAACAGAAAGACAAACTAAAAACTGAGAAAAATATTTGTGACATGGATGACTGAAGATTAATATCCTCAATAAATAAAGAGCTCTTATAATTCAACAAGAAGGGAGGAGATTCTATTACAAAATTGGGTTGAGAGAATGAACTAGAAACTTGGAGAATTTATAGACATGACAATAAGCATCTGAAGTATTATACTTACCTAGTAATAAAGAAACAACATTAACAGTAATACCATTTCAAAACTTATTAAACTGACAACTATTTATAAAACAAAAAGTAATTCCCTGTATTGAAAGGGTTGGGGAAACAGGCACTCACCCACTCTGGTGATGGGAGGTCATGTGGGTACTACTTTCTATGAAGGATGATTTGGCATCACGTATCAAAATGTATCTTTGACCCCATGCCTTTGTTTCTAGGAACTTAGCGTAAGGAGATAGTGATGTGTGGCAAGATTTAGCTACATGGGTGCTTTTTGTGGCATTGTTTATAATAACACAAGAGGGAAACAAGCAGATGTCTTTCAGTAGAGTTACTCAGTTATGGGGTATCCATATAATTACATTGTAGGAGAATATTCAAATATGAAATGGAAAGATACAATATATTAACAAAGCAGATTGCACATGGAGGGTCAACTTCAGGGAGGAGTTGGACCAGACGCATGCGTAAAGATAAATACATTCCAGGGGCTCCTGGGTGGCACAGCGGTTAAGCGTCTGCCTTCGGCTCAGGGCGTGATCCCAGCGTTATGGGATCGAGCCCCATCAGGCTCCTCCGCTATGAGCCTGCTTCTTCCTCTCCCACTCCCCCTGCTTTGTGTTCCCTCTCTCGCTGGCTATCTCTATCTCTGTTGAATAAATAAATAAAATCTTTAAAAAAAAAAAAAAGATAAATACATTCCAGAGGGTCAACTTTGGTGAAAAGCCTGGCTTGTAGAACGTGTTAAGTACATGATTTCATTGTGCTCGCATATGTCTGTGGTTCTCGGCGATGGGGCCAAATTTGCCCCCAGGGGACATTTGGACCTTTCTGGAAGACATTTTCGATTATCACCACTGGAGGGAGGGTGGTGCTGCTGGCATCCAGTGGGGAGAGACCACTCCGGAAGACACAGGGCAGCCCCCACAACAATGAATTATCCAGCCCCATATGTTAATAAGTGTCATCAAGGTGGTAAACCGACACTGGATAAAATCCATGTGTTTGCTCCCAAAGTATTAAGGAAAGAAGTTGCTTCCTTCATAGATGGACCAGCTCATTTGTGACTTACACGTGATATTGAAATGGGTGCAGGTGACGGTTTAGAAAGCGATGTTTTCTCAGGTCAGCAGGGAGATCTTGGGTTCACACAGGAAATGTTGGCTAGTCCATTTTCCATGGCAAAGGTAGGCCGATCTAAAATAAAATTTATCCCCAATTCTCAGCGTTCCTATAAATTACTGTATTTTGGAATTAACATGACTTAACCAATTGCTACACTTTTTATTGTGGAAAAACCTCAGGGCCGTAGAGGGGACAGAGTGGTGGATACCCACATTCCTGTCACCTAGCCTTAGCAAGTCACATTTTGCCCCCTTTGCTTCAACAATTTGTTTTTTTGCTGGAACATTTTTAAAGGAAAGCTTAGGGGTGCCTGGATGGCTCGGTCGGTGAAGCGTCTGCCTGCAGCTCAGGGTCCTGGGATCGAGCCCTGCGTTGGGCTCTCTGTTCAGCGGGAAGCCTGCTTCTCCCTCTCCGCCTGCCCTGCCCCCCCCTTGTTCTCTCTCTCTCTCTCTCTTTGTCAAAGAAATAAGTAAAATCTTAAAAAAAAAAAAAAGAAAAGGAAAGGAAAAGCTTAGACATTACGACATTTCACCCCTAAATATTTCAGAATCCCATTTCTAAAACTAAGAACACGTTTCTAAATCTTATCAATGACGTGGTTCCATCTTACAAAATTAACAAAAAGTCCTTCGTGTCGTCTGGTACCCAGTCGGCCTTCACACTTCCTTGGTCAGCCCCAAACGTCTTTTACAGCTGGTTTGCCCGATGGTTTCAGTGTTAGCGGCTCTGCGATAACGTGCTTTACAAAGTGTCCTTTTTAGAAGCGCATCTAGTCCCTGGGTGTGGGCTGCTTTGGAGGCTCTAATCACTTGGTGCGGCGTGTCTGATGCCAAGTGCGACGTGTCTGCCACCCATCACCGTCACTAAACTCGTGGCTTAAAGAAGGGGCAGGGCCACATCTGGCCTGAATGTGGGCCGCCCCTCGGCTTTGGGGGTGAGGGGTGGGAGGGGTGGGCTCTGAGTTCCCTTCAGGGGAATGTCCCTGAAGAGGGTGTGCGTCCACATCAGAGGACACAAGGGAGTGAGACACCATCGTAAATCCTTGCCACACGTCTCCATGGTGGGAACAGAGACCTTCCATGGTGCACTGCCATCTGCTTTGGCCATTGGTGACCCACAGAAAGGGCCACTGCCGAGGGCCCAGCTTACTCTTGGCTTCCGCATGGCCAGGAGACATGAAGCAGGCCTCTTTCCTTCCTTCTCACTCTGTCTGTCTGTCTGCTTTTCTCTGCCTTTCCTTCTGTCTCTCTTCTCCACCCCTCTCCACCACCGTCCTTATTCCCTCTCCTCCCCTGTCTCCTCCCCCTCCCCCTTTTCTCGTCCCCATTGGGGGTCTGCACAAAGGGCTGGGGCAGAGGTCAGGCTGGGGGTGAGCAGGGCTGGGAGAGCACCGCCACCTCCACCCCCTGCCTGGGGCCTCGGTCACCCCAGGGAGCACAAAGGAGGCCATTTGCATAGAGGGCTTCAGGACCTGGAGGAGGATAAAGGGATGAGCCCAGAGTTCAGAGGAGCGAGCGGGGGCGGAATATTTAGCCCTTCCTGGGAGCTCTTCCCACTGGGGACTCCGGGGGATGGCTGATGGGAATGGGGCAAGTGACAGGTGTCAGTGACAGAGGGGATTGGAATCCCTGGGGCCCGCCCCCCATGTCACACAGATGTCACAGGGTCCTTGTTGGCAGAGACTGAGGGGGTGGCGTGCAGGCTGTGGGGCTGGGCAGAGGCAGGCTGGAAGCCTCCCCGCAGGGTTCCTGTCGAGGTCCCCCGGGCTGGGCACAGTGGGGGATGCACCATGGCTGGGCTGTGCCAGAAGATGGCTGAGCCCCTGAGCCCACGGCCCATCCTCCGTCTTGGTCAGGATCGCGGGCAGGCTCGGCCCCAGCAGAACCTCAGCAACCACTGACCTGAAGCAAGTAAGGCTTGCCCGCGGCAGGGGGTTTGGGCAGCACCCACAGCGGTCCCTTCAATTTCGTCTACAACTTGTGTCGGTCCGCCGGGGCGACCGTGCGGCTGAAGCAACAGAACTTGACTTTCTCGCTCATCCGGAGGCTGGAAGTCCAAGATCAGGGTATCCGTGTGGCTGGGTTCTGGGGGGTTCCTCTCCCTGGCTTGCAGACTGCTGACTCACTGGGTCCTCACATGGGCGGGGACAGGGCCCTCTGGCGTCTCTTCTGCTAAGGGCCCTAATCCCACTGTGGGACTTGTGGCGGGATACCACGCAGGCCCTAGCAAGTCATAATAGCAATAACCTTAAACCAAGTAGTTTTTCACTTAAGAGCATGGATTGTATTTCATGATTCTCTCCCCGCCCCGATTAAAGTGTCCGTCCCTCCAGGCCAGTTGATGGTTTGGGGCTTAGTCTTCTCAACAAAGCCAAATAGGCTTCATGATCTACTTGGCCCCTCCCAGCTGGTTAGGAAGCCAACTGAAGTCATAGGGCCTGGTGGTCCCCGAGCCCGGGGGTTGCCGTGGGGGCTTTTCCAAGTCTGTGTTGAAGGGACCATAGGGGATTTATTTTTATTTATTTATTTATTTTATTTTTATGTTTTAGAGATTTTATTTGAAAGACAGAGCGAGCGAGAGAGAGCACACAAGCAGGGGGAGCAGCAGAGAGAGGGAGAAGCAGACTCCCCACTGAGCAGGGAGCCCGACGCAGGGCTCGATCCCAGGACCCTGGGATCATGACCCGAGCTAAAGGCAGACGCTTAACCAACTGAGCCACCCAGGCACCCTGGGACCATAGGGGATTTAGACCAAGAAAGGTGCCGAGACCTGGGGGGTGGGGGGGAGGAGAAGGGGAGAATAGACTTGGGCATTATCTGCCCACTTACTGGGCATCCTCCCTACTATGGACATAGACCTTCAGGGTTGGAAGGAGCAATGTGGCCTTGAGGTGGGAGGCTACCAGCTCCCTCACCCTGCATCTGGGATGATGCTAGATTGCCCTTCCAGCCCCCCCTCCTGCTGGGCAGGACTCTGCTCTCTGCTGTTTTGTCCCTCTGCTCCTAAAGCTGTGCGTCCTTGCTGTGCCCCCAGGAGTGGCCACGGAGATCCAGGACCTTGTGTCTTTGCCCCCCAGGGCAGAGCGTGAGTTCAGTAAGAGCCACCCCTACTGGAGTGGTCAGCTTCTCCCTAGGGAAGATGGTGCCGAGTGTCATTTGCCCCATTTTGTGATCTCTGCTCAATTGTAAAGGGCTCCGTAGGGTTGAGAAAAGGAGAAAGTTTTTTGTTTGCAGATTAGAAATGGACTGGGGTCCAGGCTGGATTAGACTTTCCACCCATTGCCCTCGCCCCATCCCCTTCCACACCCAGCAGGTGGGATACACCCTTTGTTTCCTGGCCAAGCATTCCTTCTGCCCCACAAGGCCACCCCTTTCCGGTGTCAGGGTTGGGAAGTCGTACGTCAGTGTCTTTAGCAGATGGGGAAAGCTCTGACCAGGTGATCATCTTTTTAGTCTCTCTGGTTCAGGATTGTCCTGGCTCTGGACTGCATCCCTGCCCTTTTTCCTCTTTGTGGCAAAGGTATTGCTGTAGATGGGAGAAGAGGTGGAATGCCAGCCATTCTTTTGGGTCATCCGGGGCCCCAAGACAGAAATTCTTGTGCAGATGATTTTTTGAGGGGTGTTCTCGGGAGAAACCAGTAAGGGAGCGAGGGAAGGACCGGGCAGCAGACAAAGCTAGGAAAACTTGTGGGTTTGGGAGAAGTCTGGCCTCAACCTGATCCCGCAGAGAGCTCTGAAGAGTGAATCACACGACAGTTATCCTGCTTACAGGTCAAAGGGCTGGACAGTTATACCTGCCTGTGTAGCCTGGCCATAGGCTATGGACTGCGCCCCTGGCGGGGGTGTGTGTGCAACGTCCCAGATATTTGCAAGCAGAGCAGTTTCCATCAGCCAAGGGGAAGCCTTCAGAGAAGGTGCAAGTGGGAGCCGTTAGCCGCCCAGCACCTGCAGCTGGACGTGGGTGCACCGGCCCCGTAAGGGAGCTCTGGGCAGGGTACCAACCACATCTGCGATCCTGGGTACGTTATTTGAAGGGAAAACAAGTTTTATGGGGATTTGGGGACCATCTGTGGGTTTCTGTCTTGTCTGCTCCAACCTCCCTACACTGTAAAAAGACTGGTGGTTATTCTCTGGGGCCCTGTGTCCCCCCTCTGGTACCCAGCCAGTCAGTAATGACTATTGGTTAGGGCAGGCTATGGCTACAACAAGAAGCCCTAGCAGCCCAACACAGGTGTTTCTGGTGGGACGGCTCCGTTCCAAGCAGGGAGTCAGGGGCCCAGGCTCCTTCCGTCATGTGGCTCTGCCTTCCCCTAGGGCCTTGGAGTCATCACTGGTTTGGCGACTCTCCACAGGGGGAGACTTGTCTGGGCACCACTTCTACCCGTGTCCCATTGGCCAGGACTTAGTCACATGACCATACCTGACTGCAAGGGGTGCTGGGCAATGTAGTCTGTAAGCCCAGTAGAGGCTTCTCCGGGTATCACTTCTACCCGTGTCCCATTGGCCAGAAGTCAGTCACGTGACCACACCTGCCTGCAAGGGGTGCTGGGTAACGTAGTCCCTAAGCTCAGGAGGAGCCTGAACCCGGCACACACTTTCGCCATAGACCTTTGTTTGCTCTGCTGACTAAAGGAGCATCTGTGGCCACCTCTGTCATCCTGGCGCCCCAGGTATTGGCACTGGAAAGAGATGATAAAGTGTGAGGGCCTTTTCTCTGTGTAGGAAGGACGAGGGATGTGCATCCTGGGCGACAGCTGCCCGGGTTTGGGGTATAGCCCCCCCACCCCTACCCCGGGAAAGTAAGCAAAGGCGACACTGGGTTCCAAGGCATGACCTCATTGGCAGTGGCTTAACCAGCTGGGCTAACCCAACCAGCCGGCAGATGCTACGGGTCTACAGGCATCCCCCTTTCATGACCTTCCCGGGGAGCCCCAGCTTAGTCTCCCCCTCCCTTGCTCCCCTGAATCACCCTTCAGTGTAGACAGCAGCTCCGGGCTGTGTCCACCATTGGCTCTGGCTGGAGAAGTGTCTCGAGAGCCAACTGGATCCCCATCGGGACAGCTTTGTTTTCCCTGCCGAACACAAAATCCCCTGTTCACTCGGAGAGCCGACAAGGAGACCCCGTGGGGCTGGCCCTGTGGGAGCAGATTCCAGTGAATACAGCGCCCGAATGGCTTCAGCTTATTAAAGGCGAATACACAGGATAACTCTGCCCTCCAAGCGGGAGCCAGAATGGAAGGCACAGAGCTGTTACAGCGGATTAACAGCCGCAGACGGACGCGGGCAGGTGCAGCCTTTTCTGCAATTTGGAAGGGTTTATGAAATACGGATCCTGTGCTCTCTAAATCCTTCCCCCGGCCTCTTCTGGGCTACAGGCTGAGAATGGGGATTTCTTGTCCGGCCAGGCTTGGTGGTGTTGGGAGGACTACCCACCCCTCCATTCCCAGCATGCCTTGGGCATTCTAACCCGAGCATTTGTGCACTTGTCTGTTTATTCATTCTGTCTTCATTCATGCATCCCCTGCACGTTTACCGAGGGCCTGTGGTGGGTCCCGTGCTGGGTTTACAGAGATGACGGAACACGGAGCCCTGAGATCGGGGGACCGTGGTTCACTGTGCGGGGAAAGACGCACAGGTGATTCCGAAGCAGATTGTTACCGGGTACAGTAGACAAGTGTTCACGTGACAGCAGCTACCCACGGCCTTCCACGGGCCTCCCAAGGGCAGGCTTCCCCGAGAGCCTGCTGGGTCTAATCCTCCTTCATCCAAAGCCTCAGGTCCAAGGTGGCTCGTCACCCCTGCAGACGAGCTTCTGTTCCCTAACGGCAGATAAGGAGAACGAGGGGGCATAGCTGGAAATTTGGGGTCCTCGAGCAAAACCCTTAGAAAGTCCATCTAACGTGGCAGAATTTACATCTTAAAACAGCTCAGGGGGCTGTATTTCTCCGGCTTTGATGCCGATTCGGTCTGCCTGTCTTTCCCTCGTAGGGATGGCACCCCCGCCATCTGCCCCTGCTGGAGACCCCTCGTGTAGCTAGACCTAGCTTATCTTTCTGCAGCAAGCAGACCTCCTTGTCTGTCCTCTCCGGTGGGTTTTCAGGGCTCATCTCTGGTGCCAGAGTTGTGTTCGAGGTTTTGGTGAGCATGTTACTGTGGGGAGGGGGGATGACGGGGGTGGTGGGGCCCTCAGGCCTACCATAAAGCCTGCTCTCCCAAGGGCAGAGGCACGTGACATCAGCGGGCTCTGAGGAACTGTCGGGGGGTGGGGGCATAGGTTGCTATGGCCGGTTGCTAACATGAGCTGGTGCTTCTGGATGCCGGGGGCGGAGCTAAATGGTGTGTTCCACACGTATGCCCCCACCCCCAGGGGTCAAAGCTGGTTAGTCTTTATGCACCCGAAATGTCCCGGCAGCCTCTCGGGAGGCCTGTGCGTGAACTTCCGGTGCGGCACGTGGGGATGGGCGGGACTCCCAGCCAGGCCTCCGCTCCTGAGGCACGTTGTTCTCTCATGGTGGTTCCCTCTGGTTTGGGGGTGGGGGGGTCTGAGTACCCTCCAGGACTGGGAGACAGATGCGGAGCACCAGCTGGAAATCCCGTGTCTGGGGGGTTCCTGGAGACCATAGAGGTGCTTGGTTGCAAATTGGAAGACTGGTATAGAAGATGACCTTGGCCGTCTTGTGAGAGCCTAGATGTGTCCAGGTGGGGAGGGCAAGGCAGGGATGAAGTCCAGGGTGTCCACTGGCCTCTTGGTGACCTCCAACCTCCAGGCCCTGCAGTGGCTCAGGGGAGAGCAGCTGTGACTGCACCAGGAATGTGAAGACTTCTAGAACCTTCTACCAGGGCTAGGGGGAGGGCATTTGCGTCTGTGACTATGTGGAGCTGTTGAGAATTCTTTATTTCCCCAAAGCAGACACAGTGCCTTTGTTCTCCACGTGGGAAGGTAGCAGTTTGGTCATGACAGGGCGGATTTCAGTGTTTGCCAGGGTTCCTGCGCCGCTGGGGAACGAGAAACTCCCCCTCCTCCCATAAATACGGTTTGCAGACACCTGAGGCATGATTCATGGAAATGCCATGTGCCTTTTTTTTCTTTTTAATCATTTTGGATGGAAATCTTTCCCAGATGCCTTGCCCACTTTCCTGCTCACTGAGCAGTGCCCACTGAACACGGTCCCGCCTTTCAGGATGACGCAGTGGCTGCAAGACGGGATGGTGCTGGGGTGCCGTCGTCATCCCGAAGCTGTGCAGCTGTGGTAGGACCACTTGCCTCTGTTCACAATGGCCCTCGGGTGTGCACATCTACTTTTCTTGGTCTCATAGTTTCCCGCCTCTTCTTCCCCTTCCGCTGGCTAGCTCTTCTCTTCCTTCTTCCCGCCAGTGGGTCAGTCTCTAGAGGGTCCCCCCACCCTTTAAGTCTGTCCGTCCTTCCATACCTTGTTCTAGGGGCGATGCTAACAGCATCCATTCTCAGTGTCCATCAGGGAAGGATACTTAAGCTATGAACGAAGACCCGGAGGGGTTTCCTTTGCGATGGCGGTTGGGCGGCTCAGACCTGCTTGTCCCTGGTTCTCCCCTGTCCCCATCCCCGAGACAGACAGGTGGCCCTGATTCAGCAGGACATTGTAGTCATGAAGCATCTCCACACTCTGCAAGTAAGGAGGAGACAAGATTAGTCCTTCTGGCTCTCACTTCAGAGAACCGAGGAACAGAGAGGTTAAGGAGAGGGACCAGCATGGTGGGGCTTCTAAAAGCCATGGTTTTGGAATCTGGGGAGACCAGGGAGGCCGGGAAGGGAGGGATGCTTTCTTCTGAGGTCTTGGGGGCTGCTCTGTTGGTTAAATGGGTGGTGGGCATGTGCTGGGCTGGTCCAGAGCAGGGAGCTGAGGCCACCTGGGGGAGTTACAGAAACAGGTGAGGCTCAGCTCACAGAACTGCTGTGGAACCCTAGGGTCCGTGGTGAGGCAGATTAAGGCTCGGGGTAGCAGCAGGGAGGGCGCAGTGTGGGTGGGCCAATCTTCGAGAACCCTTCCAGCTCTGAGAAGGTGGACTCCCTGGCCTGTGTCCAGCGTATCAGCGAGTGGCAAGTGACAGAATAAACCAGGGACGGCAAGAATGTGTCAGCTTTGCCACGGAGCACCCAGAACACATCGGTGAGTTCTGAGGTTGATTAGTGATGTCTGCCATGAGCTCGGCCTGGGAAGCTGTTGGGTCGTGTGCTGCCTGTTTGTTTTTCCTGCTCCAGGCTTGCTCTGAATCTCTGTCTCCTTTGGCAGTCTTCATTGTTTTTGTTTTGTTTTTGGTTTTGGTTTTGTTTTTTCCTGGAGATAAGTTGCTAATGATCAAGCCCTACAACCAGGAGCCCTGAGTTTCATACCTTGTTTGACACTAAGGGCCAGAAGCTCATGTGCCATTTTGATGGGGAGCTAGTCCCAAAACACTTGCAGGAAGAGGAATCCACTCTCTGGGGGCAGCAACTTCCTGAACCCTGGACAAGAGCTGTGGGGCAGCTGGTGTTCGAAAAAGTGATGTGTCCCCACCGGCCGGGGGACCCACGACACTGAACGTTCGGGGCCTCAGTCTTCTGTGTTTGTCATGGAAATGGCAGTGCTGACCCTCGTGCCCGTCTCCTTAGAGGTTGTTATGCAGCTCAAAGGAGGTTGTGGGTGGAAAGCGCTGGGGGTGGGCTGCCCAGTTGTAGACTCATCACTGTGCAAGTGTTCAGGCTGGAGCTGGGCTGAGCCCCAGCTGCATCACGTGGACGGGACAGGATCTGCTGGCGGGGAACGGGGTGACCCCAAGGCCTGTGGGGCTGGTGGAGAGCCGGGTCTGGGGCCATCTCTGTGGTAGAATTAATCCCCTCAGCATGGTTCACGCCAGCTGGGGAGGACTGGGGGTGGGTGGCCGGGGGTCAAGAGAAAATTCTGGATGTCCAGGAGCTGGTTCAGCCTGCCGAGCTGTCCTGCCTCCAGTCAGGAGGGCTTTTTGCAGCCCCAAAGGCTCTGGGCAAGAGGCTTTAATCTAATTACATGCTTTATTTGAGCCAATTTGTTTTCCAATCCATCTTGTTCAGCAAGAAGAAAGAGCATGCTGGGGACTCATGGCACCCTCTTGTTCCAAGTGGAGAAGAGGGGCTGCTCTCCTGCCTCACGTGGCCAGCGCAGTCCCTGACCTCTCGCAGCCTGGCCACCCCACCCCCAAAACCGGGCTGGAGGCCGCTGACCCCCCCCCCCNCCCCCCCCCCCCCGCCCCATGGGAGAGGCCAGGGCTGGTCACTGTGTTCATTAGCTGAGGGAGGGAAAGGCTGCTTGCTGGTCCCCTTTTCGGGGGAGGCCAGTGTCCCTATGTCTCGCACCAGGCGACCGAAACGGGACAGACTTCCAGGGCAGGCGGCTCGGGGCGAGGGGGGGTGGTACTTGTTCCCATGGGGTCAGCCCAGCTCCCAGCCTTGCCTTCCCAGCTCTTCCTGGAAGAGCTGCTCTCAGAATCCCAGGCCCAGTATTTTAAATCTGCAAATCTATTTTCATAGTAAGGCAGCAGATTGAGAATCTGTGTTATTAAAGTCCAAACCAAACACCAAAGCCCTTGCACCCTCCCCGGAGATGCAAGATTTATCGGCTGTCTCTGCTCTCCCCAGGCAAGGAGCCGCCCCTCGCCAAGGTCCAACTTTTGTGTTTCCCAGCGTTTTCCAGAACCGTCTTTCTCCGCCCTCCCTTCGGAGTCCTGCTCCGGGCCTTTGCTTGTCTGCCTTTTATGTAGACTCCCATGTTTTGAGGTGGGGATGGACCGTCCAAAGAGAACAGACCGAGACCCGCAGGAGAGCCCCCCCGGGGCCGGAGCTCGAGGATGTCGCTTTTCAGCCATCAGCTTCAAGTCCCGACGTGGGCAGCAGGGCCTCCTGATTCGGGGTGCCACTCAAGCCCTCTCCTCTCCAGCCCAGCTCACGTCCTCTTTGTTGTCACAGAGCTTAGCCGGCTTCATGGATGCCCAAGCCTGGACCCACGCTTTCTCGTGGGGGTCACCGAAGAGTTGCCAAGGTTGTTGACTGCATCGTATGTTCGGGGAGCCTGTGTCTGTGGGTCTGCTTGGCCGGGCAGGCTTGGTACCTCCCAGGGGCGACTGTTTTCGGCTTATTTTGTGCCCCCATGTCCGGTGGGTTCCGCGAGCGTTTGGGGGTGACCCGCACTGTGCCAGGTGCTAGGACCAAGGGCCAGTGCTCCACCGGGAGAGGGGGCAGCCAGGCTGTGCTGGAACGTCAGATGGGTGGCTCTGGGGCCAGAAAGGAGGGTGATCGTGGAGGCAGACGAGGCTCCTGTTGGAGGTCCAGATCCGCCCCCCCCGCCCCCACGCCAGCCGCTGCATGGTTTGGGTCAGTTTTACAGTCTCTGCTGAGGACCAGGGTCCACCAGCCCCAGCTTTCTCGCCGCTCGTCATTCACCGCGGTCAGCTGGGGACCCGCCGAGCGTGCTCCAAGGGTGGGTTCGCGGCACCTTGTCCTCCCCGCGGTCCCAGGCGAGAGATCATGTCCTCAAGAGGCCGTCTCTGTCTGACATACCTGGTGTCTGTCACCGCATCATCGTTACTCCCTCCTACGTCCTGCGTGTGGGCGGGATGGTTATTGTCATCACCGTGACCCCGTTTTACTGATGGGGAAACTGAGGCTAGGAGTGGTTAAGGGCTCCAGATCATTGGGCTGGTGATGTGACCCCTTTTTACAAGAAATAGCTGCTTCCCCCGGAGCCCCTCCCAGGTGACTTCCAGTGACACTGTCGGGGCCAGAAGCGGGTGCATGGCCACAAGGCTGTCTTGGAGAGTATTTAAATGGGAAACATTGGGCTTTGCTATCTGGGAAGAAAGGAGGGTGGGTGCTGGGGAGGCGGTTGCACATCTGTCAGACCCAGGTCTGATGGTTGAGCCGTCATGGCGGGTGGCTCTGTGCGGGGAAGTATGGGAAAGGAGGGCCCTGGGTGCCTTTGTGCTGTGCACATGCCACCCGCCCTGCAGGTGCAGCAAGGGGACCATCCGGAAAGCCCTGGGCACCCGGGGCTGTAGCTGGGGAAGGGGCGGAAAGGCAGGGCAGGGCTCCCTTTAGAGCACGGGGTGGGGGCCAGAGCACCAGCCTCGGCTCTAAGCCGCTGAGCCCCCAGCTTGATGTAGGAAGAGGAGCTGGCACTTGGTTCGTGCCACTAGAAAGCATGCAGGTCCATACGTCCCCACCGGAATATGTAGCTGCACTCCAAGAAGAAAGGAGGCTCGTGGGGCCGAACGACAAGGCAGGTTTCCAAGAGCTTGGGAACTGGCTCTTTGTAAGGACAGCGCAGAGTAGAGGTCGTGTTCTGGGGGCCTCAGGTGTGAGGTGGGCCCGGGCAGCTTGGGGGCCCCATCCCTGCTAGTGGGGGAGTGAACACCTCCCTCCATCCACGTAACATAGAGACCCCGCACCCTGCAGGGTCGAGCAGCCGAGGCTGGGCTAGAACCTTCTGGTGGCTTTGCATTCCATTTAAAATAGAATCCAAACCATACCGGGCCCCACATGGCCCATCAGAGTGTGTGAGTCGCCTCTCTGCCCCCTCTCTTCATTCACTCTGTGCAAGGCACCCCAGCTTTCATTCAGTTGCTGGAAGGTGCCAGACGTGATTCTGCCTCAGGGCCTTTGCACAGGCTATTCTTCCTGCTCAGAACCTCCTCCTTCAGATCTTTTTGCCCCACCCCCTTCGCACTGTGTAGGTCTGGATGTCGTGTTTTCTGCTCAGGGAAGATCCTTGGCCACTCTAGCTAGAGCCGTACCCTCACTCCCAACCATACTCCCAGATGCACAGTGGTTGACAACTCACTTTTGGTCTAATGTGTGTGGAATTGCGAGAGGATGGAAGTTCACACACACACACACACACACACACACACACACACACACACTCACCATCTCTTGGGGGGATATAGCACTTCCCAGTGGCAGAAGCCCCGTGGATTACAAATACAAGTGTCACCTTGTTGACGATAGATATCAGCTTATTATAGGATCCCCCATAAATTAGTGGTCCCCGTCCTCACTGAGGAGAGACTGGCTTCAGAATATTTTTAGTGTTTTTTTCTTTTGAATGCAAGAATTATATACTCGTTATAGTAAAATGAAAAATATTGAGAAGCCAAAGCAAGAGCATAAAAACCAACCATGGTCCCACCAACCCACAGTTTGCCGCATAATGTACTCTTCTGGAATAAAATGCAAACCCCTGCCAGGTTGACCAGCCCCCAGGAACCCCCTGATCTCTGGCTGCCACCCCCTTCATTCGCTTCCTCCCTCCTACCGCACCCTTTGCTGCTCTGTGCGCTTTACAGAGCTAAGTCCTTGTCCTCCTAGATGTCACCTCCCTCAGACTGGCCTTCATTAATCCATCCCCATGCCCATTCTCCACCAGTGCCCTCTGCTCATCGTCTCCCCTTTATGAGTGTCACTCTCGGGTGAGCGTGATCACACCCATGTTATTGACCTGTCCCCTCCCGCTGCAAAACCCGCCCCCCCGACTGTTCCCGAGCCTCATGTACACCCAGAGCCTCCCAGCCCTGGCCACACGGAACTCGCTTAGCCAACTTTGTAAGGGAACGCATGGATGATAACTCACAGATGTTGGGGCGCTGCACCAAATGGCGTGCATCTTCCCGTGGTTTTGACATTTTGATGTCAGTTGCATTCAGAGAAGAGGCGTTTGCACCTAGCTCGTTGTGTGTGTGTCTGTATGTGTGTTTGCCTTTGTCAGTTTGCCAGCCACAAGTCCTGTATTCCCATTGATTTAAGTTACATTTCTTGGATTATTTGAGATTGGCCACTTTATATCTCCTTGTCCCCCCTTTTCCCCCCTGTGAATTGCCTGTTCTTCTCCTTTGGATTTTACATTGCTTGTCTTATTGATTCATTAGAGTTCTTTATATATGACAGACCCTAATCCTTTGCTATCAGTGTTGCAAACACTTTTGGCTTTTTTCTAGTCATTGGCTCATAAGGTTGCAGGTACCTCATGCCTAGCTCCTCTGCTTATCCGTTGCTGGGGGCTGCCTTATGTTGGGGGGTGGGGTCCTTGACTTTTCTGCCCCAGAGCCCCAGGTCAGCAGGGCATTATGTTGTAGAGGCAAGTAGAGCTTAGAGGTGTTGGAGTGGACGGCCAAGACCTGTGTGGGCTTAGAGAGACGCCTGGGTGCTCAGGAGCTGCCTGTGAGCCTGGCTCGCCCCATGAGGTGGCCGACCCCTGGGTACAGTGCTTGTGGGGGAAGATTCTAAGAAGGTGGTCTTACCAGGGGGAGAGCGTTAAGTCACCTGCAGCCCCGGACGAAGAGGCATGAGTTGGCTTCACCGGGAGTGCCTCCAATCCTTGCCTAATTTACGCAACCCACGGACACCCGCCGTGTGCAGATGGGACCCTGGCGTGGGAGCTTCCAGGCGGCTCTGTGGCTCCGGGGCAGATGGAGCCGAAGCACACTTTCTCTGGGCAGACTGGCCTCACCTGCTTTTTGTCACCTGCTGGTGGGCAGAGGGGCCCGGGCGAAATGGATGGAGCCAGCGGGGTGTCCCTCCTAGTCCCACGCCCTTGAGCTCTTCCACCCTGGCCAGGGGGGACCAGGAGCCCCTCCCTCCCCGGCGCCCAGCCAGTGGAATCTGCCAACTCGCCCACCCTTCCGGCCTCAGCCTCGGGACGGACCTCGGGGGCTGGTGTCCCTTGCTCATTACCCCCACGGCCCCACCTTCCCGAGCCCGACAGCCCAAAAGCGGAGAGGCAGGGGTGCTGCTCCGAGTGAGACCTTGGCCGGCTCCCCTCCCTGCTCCGAGGGAGGTGCCAGATGCAGCGCCCCTGGCTCCAACGGGGGGACGCTGGGCCCCGCCTGCCATATGCTCGGAGATGAGCTTCGATCCGGCGAGCAGGCCTGCCCAGCAGGACTTTTGGCACCTGGGACACAGGAGGCAGACCAGAGGGATGAGCGACCCAAGGTGGTGGGAGAGGCGGGAGCGGCTCGGCCGCTGGGATTGGGCTGTACCTCCCCCGCTTGGCTCTTGGCTGTGGCTTGGTCAGGGGAGCAGGTGGGGGGAATAAAAGGGAGGTTGGCTGCTCCCAGGAGGAGCCAGGATGCCAGCCAGCCAGGATGGGCCTGGTGCGAGTCGCAGATGGCAGCCTCTGGGTCTCCGCGGCTCTCCCGGGTCCCCGTGTCCCTCCCTGGCAGCTCCCGTCTTTTCGGGGAGGAGGACGGGAGCGGCTGGTGACCCCGGTGCAGGGTCCCCTGCAGATCTCACTGTACTTACCTGTACCCTCAGTTTGAGCCCCAGAGGGTCCCCTGAGAGAGTGGGGGCCACAGAACATCCCTCTCACCCCCACTCACTACTCCTGTACGGGGCCGACGGAGGCGCTGGGGGCCCGGCCACCGGTCCAGGGAGGCTGGGACCCCGCCGGCCAAAAAACATGGGCCCGATTGCTGAATCAGATCAGTCAGCTGGTCTGCAGGGTCTCTGTGTGGGTAAGCTCATGCTGGCTTTTATATCAGGGTGAAACCACAGGTCCCCCCCCACCCTTTTTTTTAAGTTGCAAAATGATCGACCATTTGCACGTGGTCCTTGTCACCAATTTCCACCTTTTCCTGTTTCTGCCCAGATCAAGTAGCATTGGACCCACAGACGGCTGAAGATCTTGGTCTCTTCTTTAGCTGGACTTGCCCCTTTACGTTTTCCTTAAAAAGTCATGCATTTCATTCGGTGTCCAAGATTTCGGCCTAAAGCTGCATATGGTAGCAGCCTTATTTATAAAACGTCCTTTCCGCTGTGATTATAGTCCCTTCCTCATTACTTCCTAACGTGGGTCTGATTTCTGTCTCGTATTCATAATTAGACATGACAGCGTTTTGTCTGGGTTTTTTGTTTGGTTGGTTGTTTTTGTTTTGTGTGTGTGTGTGTTTTTTTTTTTTTTTTTAAGTGTATTGGTTTGAGGGCTTTCCTGAAAATCCGTTTTTTCTGTGTGAGTTTTTTCTGGTGTTCCGCGTGGTTACTTTCTGCTTCTGCTGCCAGTCTCTCTCCGGCTTTCTTCAGAGTTTGTTTTGCTCGTTTTCTAACTTCCGGAGTCGAGTACATGTATTTTCATTCTTTTCTGTGTCACAATAAATCCTATTGATTACATTGTGGTCAGGAAATGTGGCCTGTAGGCTTCCAGCTCCCTTGCAATTCATTTAGCATCGTTTTACCGCTCAGGTTACCGTCTGTTCCTTTTTGTGTTCCTAACACTTTTGTTCTTAATATATTTCGATAAGATGTCATTCCACACAAGATGTGCTTTTTTTTATTACGGGCGAACTTCTTTAAAGACGCTTACAACGTCTTCTTTCAAAGTTGTAAGCCTTAAAAACAAATTGCTTCATTTAGTGATGTCCCTCTGAAATGGTTATTTCAATATTTTTTAATCCATTTTTCAGTAGAGGGGTTGAATCCGTTTACAGGCATTGTTTTGCTTTTCAATAGTTGCTGTTCGTAATCTTGATTGATTTCAGTTGCTTTTTATATATTCCACTTTTTCTATTTTTTTCTTAACATACTACCTATAATTAAAAAAAAAATTTTTTTTAAAGTAATCTTTGTACCCAACTTGGGGCTCAAACTCACAACCCTGAGATCTAGAGTCCCATGCTCTACCCACTGCCCCAGCCAGGCGCCCCCATAGTAACTATAATTTATTTCCCATTTTCTCCAGTGTTTTGTGGTTGCCTTTGGACTTTTCGAAAGCACTATTTGATCGAATGGCTTTTATTTGTCAGAGTCAAGCAGGAAAGAGCATCTCTTACATTCTACCTACTTAAGACTCATTCCGTTGCTCAGTTTTTGTTAATATGATCTAAGTTTCTGACTACATTTTATAGTTATTTATTCTTATATATACTTATACACTGACGTTTCCTTTCAAACGTTTGAAAATTATTTTGATATTTGCCTTCAGCTTTAGAACCAAATATGAAATCTCCACGTTCGTGGGTTTCCGAGCCCACAACTGTTGGTGCATTCGTAGCATACGATCTCTCCAAGACTTTCCTCTCTTAAACTCTTGCTTCTGACTCATTTCATGGTTGGTTGGGGAACATTCTCAAGTACCTCTCTCAAAAGGGATGCACGACTGGAATACCGTCTGCATCCGTGCACACTGGCGGATGCCTTCTGCTCACTGTGGCCTGCACACATATGAGACAGTCTAGCTGGGTATAAAATTCCTCGATCACAGACTTTTCCCTCCTCAAGACCTATGGGCATCGCTCCGTGGTCATCTGGCTGGCTTCTTGTTGTTGATTTCTAATCCATCTATAATCTTCCCTCATCCTGGTATTTCGTATGTTGGGCAAAGATGTGTCTGGGTGTTGGTCTCTTCCTTGATGTTTTTCCAAAAAGTCAGTGAGCCTTCTCCTTGTACATATGTCATTCTGCCTTTAGCTCAGGAGTCTGATCTTCGATCCTTGTTTCTATCCCACTTGGCTTCTGCTGCCTTCTCTCCCCATCGTATGTCCCCCTCCACGTTCTCTCTTATATCCTTACCATTCTCTCCTTCGTGGTTTCCAAGTCTTTATCCTTTTCCTCTAGAATTTGCGAGAGTTTCCCCAGTTTATTCTCTGTGTGTCTGAATCAGGTGTCTCCAGGATCCTTTCTCTTTGCCACTTCCAAAGTGGGTTTTAATTGTGCTGCTGAGTTTTTAGGTTTCTGTCTTGGTTTTGGTTTTTCCAGCTCTTCTTTCTTTCCGGCTTCTCCAATTTCACAGAGGCCGTGTCTTTTAAGATCTTTTTCAGTCTGCCATGCCCATTCGGTTACACGTTGTCCATGGCTGTTGTTGAGCCCCGGCGACGGACTTTGAATACTTGTGACAGAGACCGTATGGCCTGCAAAGCCTAAGATATTTACTGTTAGGCATTTTGCAAAAGAAAATTTTTTTGCTGATCCCTCCACTAGCACAACAGCTGGATTCCCATCTCAGCTTCGAGCTGGATAGCAGGGGAATAGATGCAGGGCTGGCCCTACGCCCTGGCTTCTACCAGTGTTTTGCCTCGATTCACTTTTGCTCTGTGGAGATGGTATCCTTCTATCTGCACTGCCTGATTTCCTCATTCTCTGCACCAGTAATTTTGATAAAAATGCAAGTTCAAATATGCAAGTGCTGTCTGTCCTTCTGGGCCCCACCCTTCCTTAAGATCTCCCTCCCTGGAAGAGGGCACCACCCCCAGTGCTCCTGCCTGCTTCCTGCCTGTTTGTTTTCTGGTTGCTGTCCCTGTGTCCTCTCTTTTTTCAAGATCTTTCCGTGCGTCGGACAAAAGGCTGCGTCTTGAGGTAAAACCTGGGACAGGTTTTGCTCGTTCCACCACCATCTGCCTTTAATTAATAGAGATTGCTCCCAGATTCCAACTTTGGGTCATCTATCAGTTTGGTTTTTGGCGTGAGCGTGAATTTTCATTTTTCTCGTTGTCTTTACAGCTCTTTTGGACCCAAACAAGGAGAGGCTACATGGGTGACTGCCAAGTAGATATGCCATTTTGAAGGGCTCAGGACTGCACGTGAAAGCTGTGCTTTGTCCATCTTGAGGTAGCCTCCATAGCTGCGTATTTGATAAAAGAAGAAAACGCAGGAACATTTTCCTGTCCAGGGACCACTTGTCCAATGACCTCAGTTCTCTGGAATACACCCAAAACAAAGAGTCCTCAAGCCGCCAGATAGCTGCCGCGGTGTCCGCGTTCTGGACGTTATTCACTTTACCCCGAGGAGAGCGTTTCCGTCTCCCTCATTCCAAGCCGGTTTACCCGTGTTTCATGTACAGTTCTAACAGCCTCGGTCTTTGTTTTCCTAGCTCACAACCAAATTGGACTCGGCAAACCTGAAGGGAGTAGGGGACATTTTACAACAAGCACACTGACTTACGAAGTATTTCTGGGGCGCCTGGGTGGCTCAGTCGGTTGAGCGTCTGTGTTCCGCTCAGGTCATGATCCCGGGGTCCTGGGATCAAGTCCCGCGTCGGGCCCCTTGCTCAGCGGTGAGTCTGCTTCTCTCTCCTTCTGCCTCTGCCCCCCACTCATGCTCTCTCTCTCACTCTCTATCTCTAGTAAATAAATAAAAATCTTTTTTAAAAAGTATTTCTGATGGACAGAAAGGAAGGACATAGGACCCCTCCCCCCCCCAAGTACAACCATAAATGCTCAGAGGCCAGCACCGTTTCCTGAAGAGCGGGTGGCTTGGGGTTCTCCGAGTGACCCCCAGGGTGAGCGACAGCCACCTTCTCCGAGCCTTTCCTCTGCCGGTGTGGGTGCTCCGTGCACCCTGTCGCCTCCTCCCACAGCTCCAGTGCTTCGGACAGTGGCCCCTGGGACCCTGGCTGGCTGCACATCAGGGTCCCCTGGGGAATGTTAGGAATCAGGACACGCAGCCTGCCCCCTCCACCAGTGAAATCAGAAGGTCTTGGGGATGGGACCCCGACACCAGTGTTTTTTAAAGCTTCCGGCTAATTCCGCTGTATGGCTGGGGCTGGGAAGCAGGGCATGAGGTCACGGGCTCCCAGCTAGCCGGTCTCATTGCTAAAATGGGGCTCGTACAAATATGCCTCATCGGTACTGTCCGGGGGCTGTCACTGAGGTGTGGGCTTTTACTATTCACGGGGAAAACTGAGACTTGTCAAGCAGGTTCCCTCTGGGCTGGGAATGGATGCCACACATTCTAGGACGATTTCTGTCCCCAGTGGATACTTAGCTCTGGACAGAAGAGCTGTGAATGTCACCAGGAGGGAAGACAAGAAGGGAGAGATCAAGATGCTTGGGAAGAGGTTGTCCCCGGGCTCTGCTGTTGTGCCTTCCTCCCCACAGCGTGTGGCTTACATGTGGCAGGTGTTCTAGAACCTTCCTGAGCCCTGGCTTCCTGGCTTTCAAGCGGGACCAGCAGTGCCTCCCTCACAGGCTTGCAGAGCCCACGGCTACACAGTCCTGCTCCCCTCCCCCCTGGGCAGTGTGCCTCAGGGCCCAGACGGAGGCCTGCCGGGGACGCAGGGCCTAGGTGATTTCCTGCCGACCGGAACACAGGCACTGATGTGGGCCAACGACTTTTGACTTGGGTAAAAAAAAACAACAAGAAGGCGAAGAGCGAGGGGGTTCAAGGCTGCCCCAGGAATAACGTCACCCAGCGCCGCTCGCATTCCAATGAGCTTCCCTAAGTGGAGAGAGCAGGGAGGGATTCCAGCCAGCTCGCTGGGGACCGCGGGACTCGCACAGCCTGGGCTCAGGCGCAGTGGTGGCTTTGCTCTGTGCGTCGTCTGTCCCTGAGCTGGCCACCACCTGGCCCAGAGCAGTGCCCCCCGGGGTGAGGCCTGGTGCCGGTGTCTCCCGTGTCCGTGTTCAGGTCATCACCTTGTGTTGACCCCTCGCGCGGGGCCACCATACAACGCGGGCCACGGTCTCTGGACAGCCCCATCCCTGCCTCCCGAGAGATCCCCCTCCCCCAGTCGCCAGCCAGCCAGCTGGCAGAAGTCACTAGCTCGGTAGCCTCCTGGTGCCCCTGGCAGGGCATCCCGGCGGGTGGGCCGGTTCCAGGGCTTGGACCACAGGAGAGCAGGAAGGGGGCCTGCTTTTTCCCCCATTTCCTGCAACTGGTTCCCAATGGGGTGCCTCCCCCCCCCAGCCTGGGAAGAAGCTGGCTCAGGAGGCATCAGGGGGCTGCCGGGCCCGTGTCCCCCAGGGCAGTGGGATGGAGCTGTTTGGACTCTAACCAACACCGGTCAGTGAATTTCGGGACCTGGAAGGAGGTGGCCACCTCCCATGGGGCCAGAGGCTGACTCTGGGTGGTGGTGGGAGGGGGATCTCTGAATATTCTCTGCATCTCTAAGCCATGGGGGGTTGGGCGAGGGACACCAGGAGGCCTGACTTGCTTCCCCGGCTTTGTTCTGTGCTCCCCACAAATCATTCCTTACCCCCACCCCAGCTTGGTGATGCCCTCTGCAGGGGGAGGGACTGCACTTGCTCCCGGGGCGGTCACCTGTGTGCGTGTGTGCCACCTTTCTAGCCCCCTCCTCCTCACCTGTCACCAGGACACACCCCCAGCTCACGTCCCCTGCCCAGTGCTGCCGTTGCTCCTAGAACATTCTGGGCCCATTCCGGGCCCTCCACTGGCTGCCTGGGCATTGCTGGAACACAGGGTCCTCCTTATCCCCACTCTGAGCGTCACGCCCGGCTCACATTTGAGGGGATCCACTGGAGGTCGCGGAGACGCGGCATGGCATAACCAAGAGCGCAGGCATCAGGCATCTCACGTCCGAGTTCAGGGCCCAGCCTGGGCACCAGCTTTCAGGGGTGCCTTGGGCAGGTGGTCTCCGTGTTCTTACCTGCAAAATGGGACTGTCAGCCCCACATCCAAGAATGGTGGTGAGAACTGAGTGAGGCCTGGCATGTCGGGCAGTGGCGTGGGGCAGGCTGGAGCGATTCCCTGGGCCTCGCTGGTGGGCTGGCCGTCGTGCTAAGGGTGTCTGTCACCCGCGGATCTAGCCAAGCAATTGCGGCCCCTTGTCGGAAGAGCTGGCGGGGAGAGGGTCTGGCTGGGCCGAGGACAGAGGCCACCGCCAGGAGACGCTTTGGGCCTGGCTCGCGCCCCGGCTCCGGGAAGCCCCCCGACGTGCTCCCGGCGGACGCGGCCCGGCAGCCCTGCGTCTCAGCAGTAGGCCCATTAGAACTGAACCCCTCTCCGCAGAGCATTCTATTTGCACACTCCAGTAGAGTGGACACCAAAGGGGTTTTCTGATGCTTCATGGGCTGCTAATTTCCTCCGTGACCTCTTTTGTTGGGGTCTGACCCCAGCCAGAGGCTCCGCGCCATGAAAGCCAGCGTCTGACACAGACCCGGGGCGCGGGGTGACAATGAGGCGTCTATCGGCTTTAATCAGGCTCCAGTTGTGTCTTAAGAACCGGGTGGGGGGAGTTTGTGTGGCGCTCAGAAGCCCTGGGTGGCACAATACCCAAGCCCCCCGCATCCTTCATGGAGGCCAAGGGGGCTCCAGGCAGCGGCTGAAGGGTTGGTGGGCAACCGGGGGGTGGGGGTGGGGGGTCGGGCGGGGGCCCTTTGTCCCAAGCGCCGCTTTAGAACGCCGGGCCTGCCCTGAATGGCCGCCCGCCCGGCCCGGCCCGTGGGTATCACAGGCCTCCGGGTATCTGGGGAGGCGGCCTCCCCCGCGGCCCCAGCCTATTCACGGCCAGCCTAATTAGGTTTTTTGTCTGTGTTCTCCCTCCCCTGCAGACTGTGACTCCTACTGCAAGGCCTCCAAAGGGAAGCTGAAGATTAACATGAAAAAGTACTGCAGGAAGGGCTATGGTGAGTGCCAGGCCCCTTGTCTGGCGGGCCGGCGGGGGCCACGTGACCAGCCAGGAGCCCGGCTCCGGGGGCAGGTGGTCCTGGCTGCGTGCTGGTCGTGGAGTCCCTGTGACCGGACAGGGGCCTGGCTGGCGGGATCCCACGCCCAAGGAACGTGTCAGCTCTTCCACCGAGGCCCTCAGAGGCCAGGGGCACCAGGGGCCTTCCGGGGACACAAGGGGGCGCGAGGGGGCTGTGGGGCGTGAGCACTGGGTTCTCTCCTCCCGGCAGGGACTCCCCTGCGGCTGGGATTCCCAGCCTGGCCTCTGGCCTTCACCGGCTGGGGGGCTCTGTGGCCTCAGACCAGTCACTTTCTCTCTCTGGTCTTCAGTGCCTTCATCCATACTGTGGGCTTTCAGCCCGAGGCTCCCTCATAGCTCAGTGTGGGGTCATCCAGGCATCAGGAAAGGGGACAGGGGCTCCGTGGGTTTAAAACTCATATTCCAGAAGCCTCCTCCTTCCAAAGGTGGACTCTGCAAGGCTGAGGTGGGCCAGGGAATCTGCATTTTGATGGTTCGTTGAAGTTTGAACGTAGCTTGTGGGGGGGCCCTGAGGGTCTTTTGCAGCCCGGAGGTATGGGCTGACAGCCCTGTCCCTTGAGCCATCGGGCCCCTTTCCCCAGGGAGGGGTGATGCAGCCCCTCACTAACGACACCCCATCCTCCCTCCACCCCTTCCCCGTCGGGCGACCCCGCCCCCCCTTCTGGACGCACTTGCTGGGAACCTGCTTGTGCCAGGCTGGCCCAGGGGAGGTAAGGAGCTGGCTTTGTGGCTTCTGGTCCCTGAGAGTATCTGTGCTGGCTGGAGGCCTGCGCTGGCCAGACAGCACGTGACACAGGGTCAAGGAGTGACTTGGGAGGCCGCCGGGGAACCTGCAGGAGGAGGGGAGCCCCTGGAGGCCCCCCCGGGCAGATGTGGGCAGGGAGCTGGGAGGCACTGCAGAGCGGGGCCCAGCAAACAGAAGTCTCCAGGGGATCATGCCGACAGAGCGCCCCCGGGCAGAGACCTGGGCGTCCACGTGGGCAGCCGAGGCCCCTGTCACCTGGCCAAGAGGTCACCGCGACCTGGATAAAGGCCCAGGGGCCCTGAACCCAGGCCTGGCGCCTTCCACCGTCGGGCCCTCCTCTTGACCCGGTGGGCCTGGCTGTTTTGGTCGGGGGCTGGGCCTTGCTCTTCCTGGCCACCCCAGTCCACCCTGCCCACTTCCCTCCGCTGCCTGACGTCACCAGGTCCTTTCTGTCCCCTCTGCACCTGGCAGCGGCTGGGCTGGAAGGGAGGGAGGAAGGAGCAGAGCTGGAGGAGAACTTTGTCCGTCGCTCCCTGACCCAGGGGCGTCCAGCAGCCCGGCCCGCAGTCCTCCTGGGCCAGCCATCTGAACCATAGCTAAGGTATTTTTCTTTAATAAGGACCAGGGTCAGGCCCTTTTAGAGTCATGAAATGCACGAGGGAACCCAGAGGAATTTTGAGAACTTACAAAACGTCATCATTGTACCCCGTGTGAGTGTGTGTACGTACACAGGTACACGCACACAAGGATACACATAACATGACGCGCCCAGAGCCCAGAGCACCCCCACCGCCGGCCGCCTGGCCTGCCCCTTGACGGGGGTGTGTCCAGCAGCGGTCAGGCCACGGGGGGCCCTGTTTCAGACCCCCGTGGGGCCTGCAGAGAACTCCCCAAAGCCCCTTTCAAGTGTTTGTGTCCAGGACAGTGCAGAAACCTTTGATTCCCCTGGAAAAAAAGCAAACTTCGAGATGGTTTAAGGATAAGGGGGGGTGCTGTCTCTGAGCCCCGGGGACATGCACGAGGAGAGGCCCAGGTAGGGCTGCGGCCTCCCAGCCCTGGGCTGCCTGCCTACTGGGGCCTTCCAGGCAGGACACCCCGCTGCCCCCTCCGACCCTTCAGAGGGATGAGGGCTCAGGTAAGAAGGCCCAAGGGTTCTGTCGCCTTCCCAGGCTTGGGTCCTGGGGTTCAAGCATGGGCTGTCTGCGCAGGCCCAGAGAGCCCGGGGTCGTAGAGAAGACCCCTGCCCAGAACAGGGGGCAGGGGGAAGGAATGGTGGGTGTCCTTGGGGAAGGATTGCTTTGAGTTTCGTCTGGAAGCATCCTTTGAGTAGACACCTGAGAGGGGCTGGAAGGGGAGGGCCAAGCAGTCTTTCTGTGAGGTATTGGCCCGCAGCCCCTGTTCTGTTCTAAAAGTGAAGAAAGGAAAAATTAGGCTTTTTAAAAGTTACCAGAATAGCTCCCGCGTTCCACCTGGTTCTCTCCGACTCGGCCCCATTTTGTTCTCTTGTCTTCTTTTCCTCTGTTGAATTCAGCTTCCCTGACCCCTGATGTTCCAGGGACCCTTGTCCCCCTCGGTGGTCTCCTGGCCCCCTAACAGCAGGTGGGCCAAACACCCTGTTTTTCATGAACTTAGAGGGGCCTCACAGGCCCTCCCCGGGACCTGCACCTGCGTGTCCTCCCCACCCCGCTCCCCCAGCTGCAGGCCCGCCTTTCCTCGGGGTGCAGAACGTGGGGCATAGCCCCTGGGTTCCTTCTGCCCTCCGCTCCCTGGCCTGGCCCTCGCCTTACCCCCAGCACCCCCAGGACCTATATCCCCATGAATTATGTGAGTGAAGCAGGTGTCCAAGACGGCTGGCCTTGGTTCCCTCGTGTCGCAGGTGGGGACGCGGGCCCAGCCGGGGGAAGTGACTTGCCTGCGGAGGCCCGTCCTGCTCCGTCCACCGCGGCCCGCCCTGGGCTTCTCCTCTCGCTTCACCTTTAGCCCCATGTCCTGTTCCAAGGCCGGGAGGGCCGAGCAGCAGCCCGCGAGCCCATCTCTGCAAACCTTCATCGCGGCCACCCCAGCTCCCGCCCCATACTCCCTGCCGGGCGCACTGCCCAGGCACCCACAGTTCCGCTGCTGGACAAGACTTGAGGACCTGTAGGTGCGGGAGAGAAGTGGGGTGCCCCCTCGGGGAGCAGCCGGGCTCTGAAGCTGTCGTGCCATCAGCCGGGAACGTCCTAACCGTGGCCTCGAGGCCGGGCCTGGCACTGCGCCCCTTCCTGTTCTCCAAAGGCCCTCGAGGGTTTCTGGTCCCCAGGACTGTTCCTAATTCTCTTGGGGCAAACACTGGGGGGCAGTCCCCGCCCCAGCTTAGCACGCAGGCCTCTGTGTTCAGCCAGTAGGCAGGACAAAGATGTGTCAGCGAGGGAACCCCAGGGGCTTCTGCAGAGGGTTTCCAAGAGCCCAGCGGGGTTGGCAGGCAGGCCCTTGGGGAGACGCTTGTTCAGGAAGGGGGGAGAGGCCCCCCCAGGGCTGGGCAGGCGCACACAGGTGCAGCTGGAGGCCTTGCTCTGGGGCTGGGGGGTGAGGTGTCTTGACTGGGTTCGCAGGACTTTGTGGAGAATCCTCCCTGCATTCCTTTGGGACCACGGCCCCCCAGATAACATGCGAGTGGGGGCGTCCCTCCCCTGCCTGGGCCAGACCTGGGCCAGCGCAGGGCGCGATGAGCGGGAAGAGGACGAGGAGGGAGCTAGCTTGCCTGGCCGTGAGTGGGGAGGTGAGGCGGGCAGAGCGGGCCGGGCCAAGGGGGCCTGGGGACCGGGCTTCTGAGGGGCTGCACCATTTCTGCTCCGACTGCCACCCGGCAGGGAGCCAATTAGAAATTGTAACCAGTGCCCTGGACATTCCAGGAGCCGCTAATGAGCACCCCGTGTTTGCTGCCCCTGCCAGGTGAGAGCAGGCCCCGGGCCCCCCTTCTTCCTGCTAGGGACGTGGAGCTGGGTCTCCGCCGACCCGGGCAGCGGACAGAAGGCTGGGAAACTGGGCAGAGGGCAATGACCTGTGGCTGGCTGGGGGTGTGCGGGTGGGTCCCGCCCTGTGTTCGCTCAGGCACTTTCCACACGAGAGGGGCCCAGTGTGGGTAGGGCTGGGGTGGGCACCAAGCTGGGCAAGAAGGACTGGGGTCGGCAAGGCCAAGTCCCGCCTTGCTTGTCCCATCCAGGAAGTGCCCCTGGCGGGGAACGGTGGCCCGTTCTGGTCCCGTCTGCAGGGAAGGGGCACCTGCCCCTCAGTCTGGACGCGCAGACCCCTAACGTGCCGTGGGTCTTCAGGCAGGAGCCTCACCGGCCTGGGCCTGAGTTTCCTGTCACATGGAGGTGTCCTCCAGGGGACATGATGCCTTCTGGATAAGACCTGATCGCAGCCCAGCACCCCGGGGCCCACGCCATCTGCTCAGGGCAGGGGTGCAGGGTGACACTATGGTCTGCGGCCACCCAGCCCTCTGTCACCCTCGAGGGGACCCTGCCGGCGAGCAGCCCGTGGGGGACAGTTGTTTGCGTTCCTGTCCAGTCTTAGCAATGCTGGCCAGCTCCTCGGGGACACCTCGCCTGGGAGGGTCCCTTCCTTGGTGTGAATGCCCCTGGTGAGTGTGCTCGTGTGACGGCGTGCATGAGTGTGCACGTAAGGGTGTGCATGTGAGGTGTGCTTGTACGAGCAGGTGCTTGTGAGTGTGCACGAGTGTGAGTGTTGCATGTGCGTGCGTGTGGGCGTGTGGGCTCCTCTGGGTGTGCTTGTGTGAATGCCAGTGTGTGGGTGTGCGAGTATAGGTGTGCTCGTGTGATACTGAGCGTGTGTGTGTGCATGTGGGTGTGTGTGCAAGCATGTGAGCGTGTGCGTGTTTTCGCACGTGTGTGCGCGCATGCATGTGTGCCGGTGTGTGAGTGTGCATGTGGGTGTGCACCTGTGACTATATGTGTGTGTGCGTGTGCACGTGTGAGTGTGGGACTGTGAGCACGGGCACACGTGAGAGTGCGTGTGTGACCCTGTGTGTATGTGACCACGTGTGTCACAGTGTGGGCGTGCTCGCGTGGCAGTGCGGTGTGTGTGGGTGTGCCTGTGTGTGCCTGTGAGTGTGTGTGCGCGTGTGCGTATGCGTGTTCACTGCGGAGTCCGCACTCTGTGGGGCGGCGCCGTCCAGAGCCCCTCCTGCTGGAGCTGCACGCCGGGGAGGCAAGGCGATGAGGGTGACAGGACGATACTCTGTCCCCAGGGCTGTGTGGGGGGCCGCTAGGCTGGGACCCAGGAAAGGTTTCAGGCCACACCGCTCGCTGGTGCGGGACACGGCCCCTTCCCGCTCCCCTGACCTTCCATCCCGCCCAGGCCACCTGGCCTCCGGCCTCTCCTCCCCCTTGTCCCTGAGCTTCTTCCGAGGCCCTGTCCTCACTCACCTCCTCACCTTTGCTCCCCCTCCCCATCTCACACATCCCAGGAAGTCCTGCTCTGTCTTACACCCATCCCCACCCCTGCCAGTCCCTCTTCGCGCACTCATTGAGCGCCTGCTGTGTGCCCTGTCCTGTCCTGGGTGCTGAACTTATGGATATGGAGGAGACACTGACTTTGCCCTCAAGGAGCTTACAGTCTAGGAGGGGAGAAGGACACACAGACGAGAGCAGGGAACATGGGCCAGCCTGAGGTCCAGTGACTGATTCTCCAGAGAGGGTGTGGAGGGAGGGCTTCCTGGAGGAGGGGGCACCGGGAGCCTTTGCTCCCGGGGCAAAGCAAGCTCCCAGGCAGAGGGAGGAAGGCCTTGGGCACAGAAGTGGATACAGGCTGGGGAAGCGGGTGCTGGGTTTGGGGGTGTGGGGGCCAGGGAGGCTGGGGAGAGGCCTCAGCAGCCACAGCCACGTCCGCGTGCGCAAAGCACCGAGAGCCCACCGAGAGCCGGGCCTGCTCACGTTGGCCCATGGGGGCCTGGGTGCTGCCTCCGGCCTCTTCCTTCTCCCTGGGATTCGAAAGTGGGGGGAGACAGCTCACATTCTGAAAGGTGAGATCATTTCACTTTTGCCAGTTCTTGGAAAAATTATTCGTTCCCAGAAATGTTTATTAGTCACCCCTTTTGTTGAAAGACATTTTGGCACCACCAGATGGAAAAATCAAAATGCTTTTCACAAGATGATTTGTGTCAAGTATGCCTCCTGAGATCCCGCAAGGATTACTTCTGAGGTGCAGCTCGAAGGGGAGACTCCGTTGGCATCTGTGGGGAGAGCCGGGGCTCTCTAGGTTGTGCGCGTGCACGCACGCTCCTGCTTTCTCGGGGGCCCGTGGCAGGAGTGGGCCTGGGACCTAAGCGGAGCTGTCATTCACACCGACATGCCCCTGTGTGCCCCGGGACCTCCTGGGGCCTTGGCAGGCCCGGGGTAGGGCGTCTCCCTGCCTTCCTTCCCGTCCTTGCTGAATCCACGTGAACACCTGCGATGGGGGACTTGTGTCCTGCCCACGATATGCTGGGACTCAACGAGGTACAACAACGTGCTCCAGACCCAGGACTCCGAAGCCCGAGAGGCTTCTCCTCCCCCGTGCCAGGGCCCGGAGCCTCTGGCCACCCAGAGAGGGCACAGCTGTCCCTTAGAAAGCTTAAGGACAGGTCCCCCCCCCCCGCCCATGGGACCCTTGATCCCCATTCTCGGTAAGCCAGACACATCCTCCTTGGGAAACCGGCAGGTGTGGTCACTGTGGTGTTGGGGGGACGTTTAGAGTTGATGGAGCTGACGTGGCAGACGTTGTAGTGGGGACTGGGGGGCTGGCGATGGGCCTGGCACGTGGGGGACGGAGGTCACGGGCCGATCCCTGACGGGGGGGGCGGGTGTGGTTGTGCTGCCGGTGGTGGGAATGCCCGCGGATTACCGGGGAGCCGGTGGGGACGGCGTGACGGAGCCTGGCCCTTGCCTGGCTCTCGTCCAGCTGCTCAGGCTGGAGATCAGATGGGGTCGGGGGGCGGAGAGGCCCCGAACTCAGGCCTCTTTTTGTCTCACCAGCCCCAGGGATGCGGGGCCTCTCAGCAAATGAGGGCCTCTCCCCTTTTAACACTCCCTCCCTTTCCTTTTCTTGGCCTCGAGTTCAAGAGCTGTTCCTGATCAGCCCCGTCCCGGGGACGACGCGCCTGTGTCCACAGCATGCTGCGATCTTGGGGCTTGGGTGGGGGTACAGATGTTCTCGATCCCCAGGGGCCGTTCCTGGGAGATGCTCCCCCGAGCCCCCGAGCACCCCCCACAGCCCCAGGGAGTGGGACGCAGACCAGCCAGCAGCACGTGGCATGGCGTTTCAGAGGCTCGCTGACCCTTCCCTGGGGGTCACTGGCCCCCCGGGGATCCTGCGATTTCCCCAGCCAGATGTGACCTCCCCTCCTCCCCACCCCCAGAGTGCCAGCCCCATATGGAGGCCAGATGTGGAGCTGGGTCCGCGTGAGTCAGGCTGAGGTCGAGGAATGCGGGTGACCACCAGGTTGGACAGGGAGGGCCCAAGGGCCCCCGTGACAGCTTGACGGAAAGGCCCCTGATCCCGCAGGGTGCTGCACTGACTGGGCCTCCTGCCCCCCTTCCCAGCTCAGTGACTCCCTGTCCCCACAGACAGGGGAGCCCGGAGCCTGCGCCTCCCACCACTGCCCCTCCCAGCCGGCTGCAGGGTGCCTAGCTCCAGAGGGGGCTGCAGGCGGGCGGGCAGCTGCCGCTGCCTCGGTCCCCCTTGTTGGAGCTTCCTCTCTTCTTTCGTGCACTGTTTCCTCTCTGAGCATCCTTCCTTAGGGAGGCGGGGCAGGAGGGAAGGCTCTGCAGGGCTAGCAAGGCTGGCTAGTGAGAGGCGTCTCCTCCCATTTCACAGACGGGGATGTGGAGGTTTGGAGGGGTGGGGGCAGGGATCTGTCCAAGGTGCCTAGAGAGTTGGGCACCTTGGGGCTGGGACACTGGCTGTGTCCCACACCTGTGACGGGCAGCACTTGTCCTCTCTGCTCGTCGGGGAGCTGTCTCCAGGGTCAAAGAGCATCTCTGGCAGTGACGCAGGGCTCAGATGGGCATCCCTCCCCCCCTGTGGCGGGGATCGGATGGGTCCTGACGCTGCCCGTGCTGGGAGCAGTGCCTGGCACCCTGTTCATCCAGCACTCCTGCCCCCAGTCTTCGCACACCTGCCGTGTGCAGCTCCGCCGGGCTGGAAATAGGGCTAGGCCCCCGCCGCCACGCCCCGGGGCACCCTCCAGAGCAGGCTGCGGGAGGCGTGGGAGGGGACCGGGGAACCCTTCCAAGGGCTCGCAGGCACCTGCTGATTCCCCCAGGGGAACGTGGCTGGCCAAGGAGCAGCCCCCGGACTCTGGTGCTGTGGTCTGGATCCTGCTTGGTTCCTATTTCTGGGCCTGACGCCCTTTCTTCAGGGCTCCTTGGAGAAGCAGGTTCTGTCCTTTGGCTGTGGGTTGACTTTTATTTTTTATTTTTTAAAAGATTTTATTTATTTATTTGACAGACATAGAGACAGCCAGTGAGAGAGGGAACACAAGCAGGGGGAGTGGGAGAGGAAGAAGCAGGCTCATAGCGGAGGAGCCTGATGTGGGGCTCGATCCCATAACGTCGGGATCACGCCCTGAGCCGAAGGCAGACGCTTAACCGCTGTGCCACCCAGGCCCCCTGTGGGTTGACTTTTAGGATCTAGAGCCGAGTGGGGTGTGCAGAGGGTGCAGGACAGGACCCGTCGCTGCTGGACGCCCCCGCTCCAGGGCTCCAGCTGGGGAGGCGGGGCTGCCCTTTGAGCTCCTGCGAAGGGGCTGCCTGGAGGTGGTGGCCTTAATGGGGACTGGGCTGTGGGGTATGTTTGGGGACCTCAGATGGGCCACACCCCCACTGTGGAGCGCGTATCAATTTGCAGCCAGAAGCACCATCCGCATCGAGCTTTCTGGGAGCACTGGAGGCCACATGTCCAGGAGGGCGATGAGGGGCCTGGACTGAGGCCATATTCGGGGAGATCAACCCTCTTGCCTTCTCCTCCTTCAGAGCCCAGGACTCCCGCTGGTGCACCGGCCTGGGGCAGCACTCCTCGCTGGGCCTTCCTGGGGGGACTGGGAGGCAGGTTTGGCCGGCGGGCATCTCCTGGGGCTGTGTGAGGCCATCCTCCGGGGTGACACTCTGGCCTCTCTGGCCAGGACTGGGGTGGGGGGCGGGGGCCAAGCCAGGCTGTTTTGGTCCCTCCGGCCTGGGAGAGGGGGTCTTCTCTCTCTGGCTCCTTTGAGGAAGAGACCAGCCCGGTGATGAGGGCGCCCCACTGGGCAGGCAGGGCTCAGGTCCACTCTCCTCCCTGAGCCTCTGGCCAAGCGGGGTGGCCAGTCCCCCAACCCCTTCTCACTTGTGAAGGGGGATGCAGGTGGCCAGGCCAGACTGGGACCATTTCCCAGGGAACAGGACTCATGTCTTCCCCAGAGTTTCCCTCTCCGATTCCCGGATCTCCCGACATCCTCTCCTCTGGAGATCCCTGTGCAGTGAGATGGTCCCAGGCACCTCACCCCTCTCCCCTCCCAAGAACGAGCCTGAGCACCGGGGCGTGGCTGGGAAACTGAGGCAGCTTTCACGTTGCTCTTGGTTCTGAGAGAGAGAGGCAAACTAGGACTTCTTTTGCTGAGAGGTAAAAAGGAGGGACCCTCAGCTGGCCCTAAGGTCCCCACCTTCTTTGAGGTCTGAGGTCGGACTTTTCGGGGGTGGCAGCCCGGGGATTCCTGAGCACTCCTGTGCCGGGCTGTGGCCCGTGGCCTGGTCTGGCCACAGCTTGCCTCCAGCTCGCCACCTCGTTTCAGGCGGACGGCCGCGACACCTCATGGCGAGTGCGCGGGTCCCGGCTCGATGGCCCGCACCCCCGGCCCGCCCACTCGCTCCATCCCCTCTGGCCGGTCAGCATCTCCGAGAACAAGACTTGGCCCGGCTCCGGGCTTTCTTACCTTCAGGGGCGACTGGGAAACATGTGGTCAGAGCTGCATTTTATGAAAGCAGCTGCAACTCATGACACACTTTCTATACCGGGAGATTTATGGGGCTGCCTGGTTTTAATGGTTTCTGTGGGGTTAGTGTCCTCCCCCATTCGTCCTGGCCGCTGTCTCCGAGACAGATGGGTGACAAGCCTTCCCCGGCTGGACCGGCCCAACAGGAAGGTATGGCTGGGCGGGTGGCGGCGGGGGGGAGGCCGGGGGCTGGCCACCCAAGCCTCCTTGGGAGGGGCAGCTGCTGGGAAGCCCCTGGGGGCCCACCCTGAGCAGCCCATAAATCCAGGAGACCTCCGGGCGGCAGGAAGCCTCCCCGCAGAGGTGTCCCAGGGCTCCAGGCTTATGGGAAGAGGAAGATGCTTGGGAGCCCCTGTCCCCCATGGGGGCTGGTGCCAGGGCCCCTCCCCCAGGGCCCGGCCCAGCAGGTTGTCTCGGGCGGAGCCAGCGGATGAATGAGCAACAACTGTATACTCTTCCCGGAGCAAACAGCTTTCCTAGAACCTGGCCCAGGCCAGGAGCTTTGATGCCAGCAGGAGGTCCCCCAAACCTACCAGCAGGGACATAAGTCCGCTTAGAGCTACTTCCTGTCACTAACTGTCCCGGGAGGTGGCCGTGCCAGGTCCTCGGAGGGCCCAGAGCTGACAGGCTCTGAGTCTCTGGGGTCAGGGCTGGAGCTGGGGAGGAAGGCTCGGAAAGAACAGGGACAGAGAGAACAGGGCTGCCTGCTGGGGGCCAGCGAGTCCCCCCCGGGAGGACTCCAAGCACAGAACCTGGAGCTTCTCACTTTTTCGGATGCTTTTGGTGGCCTGAGAGTCTCCCAGCGTTGGGACCCGGGAGAGCTTGAAGCTCCCTGGAAGGACGGCCAAGGTCTGTTCCTATAGGACATGTGGGGGCCCTGCGCACCCAGCCTGCCCTGGGCCTGCCTCTGGGCCCCCCGCCCCTTGGCCAGGCCAGCCCACCTCTGGCACAGGCCGTTCTTGCCGACTGTGGCTTCCGTGGGCCAGGCCCTCAGGCCACCTCTCACCCGCTGGGAGTCGCAGCCAGCCCTGCAGCTGAGGGATGGAGAGCTGCGTGCCCCCCACCAGCCCGGCTGCAGGCTGGGATTAAGAAGCGGGTCGTCACAGCCCTGCGCTGGGGGCTGATAAGTCCTTCCTGTGAACCCCGGGATTGCTGGGGGCGGCGGGGGGCTGCCGCTGCGCCCTGCCTGCCGCCTTGCTATCAGCTGTGCAGCGGGCTGCAGGCGTGGGGGCTCCCAGGCCAGGAGACAAAGTGCAGCCTGGCCCCTAGGACCTGAGCCGCAGACGCCAGCTCCTCACTCCCCGTGAGCTTTCTCCTTGCCCCGTTCTGCAGACAAGCTTCCCCTCCAGCTTGCTCAGGGGCGCCCACAGGGGCCTCAGCTCAGCTGGACTTCCCAGAGCTGACCTCACCCATCCTGCCTCGAGGGCTCCAGGTCTCCTCCCCCCCATGCCTGCTTTTGTCCATGCAGAAAGCAGGGCCCCAGGCGCCAGGCACGCAGCTCTCTTGCAGCCTGAGCCCTCATTTTTGGGGGTGAACAAGGGCTCAGCGTCAGGGAGGGCGTTTGCAGTGTGGACCCCAAGATACAGGCTCCCCAGCTCGGCCACTGCCTCATGTCTGCGCTGGAGAGGGACGCCTCTGGTTTGCGCTGGGACCCTCGGCCTGCCCGCTGGTCCCAGCACGCCTCTTCCTGTCTCCGTCTAATCTCCGTCTGCCTTTGAGGGTCATCGCCCTCATTTCTGAAGACGGGATGGGAGATGCTCACTGGGCCCCCACGTTCTGCCCTCTTGGAGGTCACGCTAGGACATCAGTGCACAGACGGGGGGGCGTGGCTTAGGCATCCTAAGGGCTGAGGCTCCTGGGCCTGGTGTTTCGGTCATGTGGGTGTAAGGGGCACGCCCGCAGGCATCGTGGTGCCCGGGCGGGCAGAGCTGCCTGTGCCCGACGTGTGGGTTGGGGGTGCCACGGGCCCCCAGGAGACTCTAGTCATCCCGGGCTCCCGGCCAGCAGGCCCCGCAGAGGTGGCGGCCGTCCCCGCGCCATGCTGTGGCGGGCGCGCTCCCCGAGCGTGCGGAGTGGGTCTGCCTGAGGTCACCGTTTCAGTGTGCATTTTGAATATTTTCAGCTGGATGTGCACGGCAGGGACTTGGCCCGTGCACTGCGTGTGCAGCTCATACTTGGTGGGCTGCGTAATGTGCGGAGGCGTTGCCAAGGGCAGCGGAACTGTGGATTTTTTCCAGCATAATCACATGAATTCTACCGCCACCCTCCCCTGCCCCTGCGCCCGACTGTGCCATCCGGCTCCAAGGCCTGGGAGCCGCCAGGAGCTGCTGGGGTGGAGGGAAGATGGGGGCCGTTGCTTTATCCCAGTGGACCAGCATCTACCGCTCTGGTCCCTGGATTCTCGGGGACAAGGTGTTCAGGGGTGGGGCACCCCTTTGGGCTGCATCCCCAGTGTGGAGCAGAGCCCCTCCACTCCTGTACTGGCCGGGCCTGGGGAAGTGTGTGTGTGTGGGGGTGCTGCTTTGGATGCCCTGCCTGGTCCCAGAACATTCCTTCAGGGGAGGGAAACTCCAGACCGGGGAAGGTGGGGCATGGGTCTCCAGTCCTCCTGCTGTGTGAAGGGCCACATTCTTGCCGCTCCAGAGAGTAAGAAGGGCCAGCGCAGGGCCTGACCAGTCCGGCTAGCTCTCTCTGGCCTCCCCCCAGCCCAGCTGGCCCACCTCGCCAGGGCTGCCGTCCCGCCTGGCCCTGGGCCGACACCCAAGATCCGAGCCCCCAGTTCCAACCGGGCGAGTTTGCTCAGGCCGCCAGAACCAAGCGTCACAGGTTGGGGGCTTAAGCAACAGAAATTTATTGTCTCACGGTTCCGGAGGCCCGAGTCGGAGATCGAGGTGTCCGCACGCGGCTTCTCCGGAGGCCCCCTCCTCGGTTTGCAGGCGGCTGCTTCTCTCGGTGTCTTCCCTCCGTGTGTCTGTGTGTCTGTCCTGATCTGCTCCTCTCGGAGGCCACAGTTGATTGGATTAGGGCTCCCTCTAATCACTTCCTCTTACCATAATGACCTCCGCAGTGACCCTGTCTCTGAACACTGGTACGTCCTCGGGTCCTGGGGGGCTCACACGTCGTCCTGTGAAATCTGGGGCCAGGAGACGTGGCTCAGCCTGTCCCCACTAGATGCCCAGGGCCTGGGGTCACAGCCGCATTCCCCAGGCGCTTTCTACAGCATCTTTCTGGGGCCACCCCCTGCCCACCCCGGCTGGTGGGGTGGTGGGGGGGAGGGCACTGTGGCTGGGCCGGGGTGTCTACGATCCCACACAGGGAAACAGCGGCATCCTGACGGAGCCTCATTCTGCATTCAGCTCAGTCCTGAGGAGAGGAAACCGGGGTTCTCAGGGACGCCGGCTCCCCTGTCGCTTAGCCGAGGGGCACTCAGTTGCCACGGTGACCTCCCTACGCACAAACACACGGCCCAGCCACTTCTGCAGGCTGGAGAGGGCTCCCCACCCCACCTCAGAGTTCACACTGAGTGTTGAGTCCCTTGGTGACAAAAACATGGAAACGGTTGCCATGGCAGCCATTCTTTGGAGCCCTCAGACTGGAGTGCAAAGTTCAGGATGCCCAGGAACGGCTGAAATGAAATATGGTAAAATCTGCCACGTCCCTCACCCCAGAAGGACGAGCTGGAGGGTGGCGGACCCTCCCCTGGACCCCTCTGTCCCTGAACCTCCCCGGCATCCTGGGCCAAGTGTGGGGACAAAAGGGGAACAGGGAGGGCCCTGGGAGTGAAGGTGGCAGGGTGGGCCCCAGAGACCTTGAGAGAGGCTGGCCAGCACGGGCGGCCAGGCCAGGCCAGGAGTGGGCAGGTGACGAACGCGCGGCATGCCCCGGGGACATGTCCTCGTGGCTGTTGGAGCCACGGGTTGGTTTCTGCAGGTGTAATCTGGAGAGATGCGCTGGTCCTTTTCCAGAAGGGCTCAGGCCCACTCATCCGCCACAATCTTCAGCCTGGTCCAGGGGTAAAGGATGCAGGGGGTGGCAGGCGGGCTCAGCAAGGGCAATGTGCCCTGTTCTGATGGTGGGGACGGGGAATGACTAGGTTTTCCTTGATCGGTCTGTGCAGCGGAGACCTCTCCCTTTATCCCCTGGCATGATTATGTGCCCTCCCCTAGCAGTTCCCCAATGGGGCCCCATGGGGCTCTGCTAACCCGAGATGCACTCGCCGAAGAGGTCTGCAGTCCAGGTTGTTTGGGAAACCAACACATATGGATACACACGCACAATTTGTAGATCGAAGGCTCTGAAAAGTCCTGCAGTAAGGAAACGTCTTGACTTTGTTTAACCCAGAATTTCACAAACCTATTTCAGCAAAGTTCCCCCTCTGTTTCTTTAAAAGGCATTTCCTCCTACTTTTAAAATACCTCCTAATGTCCTGCAGAAATAACATTAACATTTACTAGGGCACTGATTCTCAAAGTGTGTTCCCTGGAGTGGCGGCAGTGGCACCACTTGGGGATTGGTCAGAGAGGCAGACTCTGGGGGCTCATTCAGATCTGTTGAATCGGAAACTCTGGGGTGACGTCCAGAAATATGTGACAAGCCCTCCGGGGGATTCCGATGCAGGCTCCAGTGGAGAACCCCGTACTAGGGGATGTTTCAGTGGAGAATTAGGAGGAGAATAGCCTGGGGAATTGGGAGAGAGTCAGGAGGGAGGGAGGCAGCCTGGCAGGGATGGGAAGGGGGCAGTACAAGGACCCTGGACTCTGGAAGGGGTGCCACGGCCACCCGGAAGGGCAGGTCACGGTACCCTGCACCTGGCACTGAGATTGGGTCAAGGGCAAGGTTGTGTGTCTGGAGGTGTCATGAGGCTTGATGTTAAGGGCTTGGAGCCTTTGGAAATGCCATGGCAGGAGGTGGGGGGGCACTAAGGTGGTTCCCACCCAGACTGCCAGGAGTGGCCCGGGCTGCTCTCACAGAGGGCACCTGTCCTGGGCAGGCGGACTCTGCCCAGAGTGCTGGGAGGAGGGGTGGTCAGTTCCTGTAAGCTTCTTCTAGCCTTGCTGGCCCCAGAGGGGGCTTGTCCCCAAAGGCAGTGCTTCAACATAGACATAAGGTAAGGCTTTTTGGAGCAGCGGCCAGGTCCAGGTGTTGGCAGGTGGGGTTCTCCCGATCAGCTTCGGCACCACCCACGCGTGCCCCAGGGGGGTACCCTGTGCCGTCCCTTCTCAGCTGTGCCTTCTCCATAGGACCTCGGCTCGGAGAGGGCGCGGGCAGGCAGGCCCCACCTGGCTACGGGAACCGGGGGTTGCCCAGGCGGCACTCCTCGGCCCCGGGGGCTCACTCTCCCGCTTGTGCTTCCTTGCAGCGGTCCAGATCCACATCCTGAAGGCGGACAAGGCAGGCGACTGGTGGAAGTTCACGGTGAACATCATCTCCGTGTACAAGCAGGGCACGAGCCGCATCCGCCGCGGGGACCAGAGCCTGTGGATCCGCTCGCGGGACATCGCCTGCAAGTGTCCCAAAATCAAGCCCCTCAAGAAGTACCTGCTGCTGGGCAACGCGGAGGACTCGCCCGACCAGAGCGGCATCGTGGCGGACAAGAGCAGCCTGGTGATCCAGTGGCGGGACACGTGGGCGCGGCGGCTGCGCAAGTTCCAGCAGCGCGAGAAGAAGGGCAAGTGCAAGAAGGCCTAGCGCGGAGGCAGCGGCGCGCCGGGCCGGCGGGCGGGGCGGGGGGCCGAGCGGGCTTTCCCGGGCGGGGGT